>NW_027280868.1:0-147872 GCF_046629955.1 Centroberyx affinis | reverse complement strand
AATACTATCCAAAGCATGCGAAAATGTACTTTGCCTCTGATTCACCTGCTTAATCACTTTCATTGAAAACCATGTGAAAGGCAAATAAAAAATAGCATTTCCAGTTGCGAAGTAATTTCACCCCTTCGCGTTCGCTCAGAGTTCACGTGTGGTGAACTCTGACCTGCAAATTTGCATGGCTGACCAATAAATGCTGTTTAAAAATAGTACAAATATAAGCAAAGAAGAGATGCAGCGTGGCTTCAGTCAGTCAGTCAGTTGTGAGGCAGGACTAGATGGTACATTTATGTGTAGAATGATTTGATAGAAGTTACCTAAGCGACCTACCTAGACTTGGCAACAGTCTTATATGCTCGTGGGACTTAACGTCTGGCTACATGAGACTATCCGAGTGACAGTAGCTATTTAGCATGCTAGTAGTTAATCACAGCCAAGTGCTAGCTAGTTATCTATGATAATGCTAGTTAGTCAATGCAAACATGAAAGGAAGAAGCAAGCTTAGTGGTATACTGAGCTCTTCATCAGCTGCCAGCTGTGCTACATCTACAGAAATGTTCATAAACGTGCTTTGGTGTTACTTACAAGTTACAAGGTCCCAGTAAAACTATTTAAAGCACATAACATTACATTATCACTTTCTAATGTGTCACAGTTGAGCACTTAATTTAAAAGGTGGAGAAGTATTGTGACCAACCTCTCAATCAACATCCGGGACAAAGTCTAAAAACAGGCAAAGACCAAAGACTGCATATAATCAATGCATTCAAATATTATCGTCTGAAACTATTAACGGCCACTGTGGCAGGTGGGGGTGACCATTATTATTGATATCTGCCAAAGACAGTTTTACTGGCAGTTGGTGCTTGGCAGGTGTTAATTTAACACTAACCCTGCCAGGGAGCAATCAGATCAAGCACCCATGCAAATACAATTCCTGTCAAAACCACTGTTAGAGTTCTCTGTATAGAATCAGAAGTTAGATCCATAGAGGTACATATCAGCAAGGTTTGATTTAAAGTTGGTGTCCAGGTCAGTCTTCTGCCACAGATGTACATACACATGCACACACACACAAATGCACGCCACCATTAACAGCACCACGTCGGTCACAAAACCACAGGAAAAAACCCACTCCTACACACTGAAGGAAAGGGGACTGCGGCTGATGTTAACACTGTTTGCCGGGGGTGTGTAACTCTGCTTGTGTGTGTGAGTGTATGTGGGATGGTGGATGGGGGAACAGCCCGACAAAGGTTCCCATTGTTTTGCTTTATCAAAAGCCCTGTGAGCGTGGCTTCCCTGATAATATCAGCCTGTAAACATTATGGAAGGAACGAGAGAGACGCAGAGAGGGCACTGGGTCGGGAAAATACCTCCACAGTAACAGTCAAGAATATTTCAGACAAAATAAATGATACAAGCCTAATTGTCAGGCTATGTGGACTAACCAAACTACAACATAGGTGACATTATCGGGACAGAAAGCGGCATAATGAGTGCTTTGACTGAAAGGAAGGGCAGTCATTAGGCTGGTGTTATGAGGACAGAGCTGGACTCAAAGCTAAGTACTTCCTACTGAGTTAGGGTGTCTACGCTTTGATATGGTGAGCTAACACGGTGCCTAACTTTAGCAACAGAGGAAACAGGAGGGAAAAGACTGTGTCATCAGGGTCAAACACACACATACAGAGGGAGGCGGTTAGCTCGTCTATTAATCCTGCCGTTTCTACAGAGAGAATGGATGGCATGCAGTGCCTAAGGTAGGAAATATCTGAAAAGGCGCAGCAAGCAAAACAGAGTCTCTGAACAGTCCCAGGTAAAAGCAGGGGAAATATTTGGGCTGTCAGAGCAGCACGGTACCCTAGTAATCACTCAGTCCATTCACACTGAGTGCTGCTTGATAGAAAGGTTGGCAGGTACTATACGTGCAGAGCTATGTTGAGTAGCCCCAAAGCGAGTTCTACATCACGGTCGAAGCAATTGCCTTCAAGACGAACTGATCAAAGCGATGTAAACCTATCTGACAAGGCGCAGAAGGAATATGGCCCTCGGGATGCCAGGAAGAAAGGGCTCGTTCCTTGACCCCTCGCTTCAGAAGAGTGAAAACTGAAAAACAGATTTTGAAATGTCCCCATGTGGTTTTCTAACGTTTTATACAGTGATTTACGGCTCATCCCATAACTGAAACAGTCAGAATTCTGTGGTAAGTGTTTTTTGTTTGTTTTTCAGTAGGCTATGCTTCAAAGATTTCAAAAAAGAATCAAAGTTGCATAAAATGATGTGAGAGGTCCATGGGCCTGGCCAGCCTATTGGCAAGGCAGGGCCAAGGTCACTGTCAGTGACAGAAGTCCACATTTGAAAGAAACAGAGTCGGACAGTTCATGCCTTTGAAGACAACTGTGCAACTGTCTGGCACAGACAAGCAACTAATGGATTTTCTTGGGAGAGAAATCAAAGCCGGCCCAGAAGTCTGCTCACACTGACGCATTTCATACCGGCCGAAATGTCCATTGTGTACCTGCTGCTTTTTGCATTTACTCTCAAAAGCAGAAATAGCCACCTTTTTCCAGATGTTCTCCCGCGCTCCTCCTCCCCGACTCGTCTCCGGTGAACTGGAGACGTTTGACTCTGCTACCGGAGGAAGACGGGCCAAAGGCAGGCCATGCGTTTCCAGCCCCTGCCTATGCTAAAAAACACCAGGCAGGAACAGCCTGAGGTCAGTGTCACCCCCCACAGACAATCAGAGAGAAGGAGACAAAAACACTGTCACGCGGGCTGTGATTTATTCCTCCCTTAACGGGTTTCCCTTGTTTTCTAGCACTTCCTGTCACTGGGACTACTCTTCCTGAACCTAAAGCCTGGGTCACACTGGAAGACTACTGTTAAATTTTTTGGCCCAATTTGACCATCCGGAGTAGTTTTCACAATTGGGGTGACGGATTTTTCAAGCAGTTAAGCTAGTTGGGAGAAATGTTTGGTCCTTAGATTTAAAGTAATGATCTGTGACATTTTCATACAAGTAAATGTCTGTTTTGCTCCTCTCTATTGCTGATTGATATAACACAATAGTGATTCAACCTGTTGCCAGTTCATAAAAGCTTTTACATGTGCTGTTCTAAACACCTATGCGTGGGTACCTCTTTCGTAGTAAAAATACACACACACACACACACACACTATATACGCGCACACACAGAGTACTCAGCGTTTTGAAAACCCCAGTTAAAGAAAACAGGATTACTGCACAATTGGGCCAAAAACCTTTTCATCTAAGAGGAGCAGAATCAATAAGCAAGGCTTTTTATGGGAGTCAACAAGTTCAGACATAGGCCAAAGACTCAGTCACTGTAAGAGATGTTTTCACAAAAGGATGGCCTCTTATTGATGGTGCTTCACTGAGCTGCAGTTTGTATGGGAGAAAGGCAGCTCGCCGTCTCCAGCAAGAACACTGGCACAGCTATAGTTGGAACATTATCATTTCTCGTCCATGCAGTTTACACAATTGATTCAGAGACAGTAAGCTTTGTATTAACGTTAGACTAGGAGTACCTTTCCTACCCATGATCACTCCTATTACAACATGCTGGAAGGGGAAACCAGCAGCCTCTGCTTGTGTTGTGTTGTTTAATGATGCAGAGAAAACCACTAAAGCCGTGGAGGAATCCTGATTCAGTCATTTGCATAGAGAGCGCTACCTGCTAGATCTCTACTTACAGTACCATCATATTTTTTTTTTTTTAGTTAAGCTACACTCAAGGAGTTGTTTCCTATGTTTTACTTTTTCCTGGGTAACTTTTTTAGGGTGTATCAATGCTTTTACATGTGTAAAAAAAAGTGTGTTATATATAAACTGTGTTATTACAATGGTATCAGTCAAACAGCATCATTATAGTCAAACACCAACATTGTGATGTTTCACCTCTCATGATTGATAATACTAATTTATACTAACAAAAGAAGTAGCCTGTTGTTGATAACAAGGACCATCAAAAAGAATTACTATTTGGTTTGGACAACAATTTTGGGACATGCACAAAACCTTAATGATATGCATGCACATGTAACTAAGAAGTTAAGGATAACGATTTTATAATTTTATAATAATATTCCTATAATATTCATATAGGAATTTATAGTGTATCTGTGGTACCCAATATTGAGTTTATAGTGCCCTTATTGTACTTTATGTTAGTTTTTTGTTTTTTTTATCTCCTATATTTGTATAGTATCCTTCTAAAATTTAGAGTATTGTAGGATTGATATGGACTTACTTCAACTTAAAATTTCACTGAAGTAGCCTTAAAAAACTGCTGATGTCCCAGTGAAGTGTGAATATGAAAGATGGCCAGTAATGCAGGCTGTACCAGGAGAGGGCGATGGTTTAACCCCAGCATACCCAGAGCACCACTTCTTATTGTGGGCATCTGGAGAATGTGCGTATCATGTCTGCTATTTTACTCTTTATTTGAAGATGTCCAGCACTGTCAAAACGGTGTTAACTACATCAGAGACTGTCCCTAAGACATAAACTCTGATTGTCGTTGCATTTGGAATCCATTTGGTGCTGTCCTTCAAAGCCTTTCAGAGGAACTGTGCGATCCAAGCAGTAGAATAAAGAGCATTAGAGGACACTTGAGTGAAAAGTCACCGCAAATCAGGAAAGGAATCTGGCACATCCCTCATGTTCACGATGTCTCCGGGGATAGGAACCTCGGAAAAACCAAAATAAAAACAAAGGACAACAATGAAACCTTATCCCCCAAGGTTTTGAGCTTCACTTTGTTTGCTTTATGGTCTATTCTGAGCCGTATGTGGTGCAACATGAGCCCTCTGTGGCCGTTGGAGTATCTATAGATCAGTGGGGTTGGCTATAGTCAGACTAAACTGTAAACAAGCTCCATCCAGAGGCCACGGCTGACCCACCACTGCACATCCAAACCATTTGATCCATCCTCTTTTAAAGGCCGACTGCAAACTCTTCAGCAGCTGCATGATGAATCCCCAGTAAATCCACCACAGCCGAAAGCTTTGAATCTCGCTAAGGAAACAAGGATGCAGGTGGCTGGAGTGGAGTTTATTGCAACACATACTTCCCAGACGACCAAAACAACAAGGCAGACCCCCCCCCCTTCTCCCTCCCTCCTTCGCTTCTCCTGATCTCAAAGGCTATCTGCTGGGAGGGAGAAAGCACTCGGAAGCAACAGCCTTTTGTTCAAGGGCGCTTTCGCATGAGGGAGAGACCATGTTGTGTTTAGGGGACAACACAGTGTTGCCATTAAGGCTTTAATCAAAATTGTTTGGAGTCAGCCTTGAGTGACAGCCCTCTTCCCCCCTTGCCCGTTGGTTTGGTTCCCACTGAAGGAGCAACAGGAGGAGGAAGAAAGGACCGGGCAAGTGTGGGAATGTCTCTACATCGTCGCCACGGCGGGCAGCTCCTAAACATGGCTTTAAATTAGGGGAAAAGAAACACAGCCTAAAAAAAGGCAGTCGCGTAACTATACTCCTGCCTGCTCATTTGTCACCACTTGAAAAACTCGGAAAAAATAGCGACAGTTTTAAATCACACTACTTTAAAGTCAGGCTATGCCAGCCAGTGTATGGTAGAATACTTAAACGCAAGGGGGATTTAGGTCAACTCCATTGCAGTAACACATACATCTAAACCGATGTGGGTGGAATCTATGGAGCTCTGGCTGCGTTCATATTAGAGGGAAGCAGAAATGGAGAGCACCAAGTGTCTGGTTTCTGGCCGGCTGGCTGGCTGGGATAGGACCAGTGACAGCTGGGGCTTGAAAGCCTCACATCCAGAGCCAGGGCTCACTGCCACCGCTACATAGCAGCAGTGAGCTAAGCCACCCCCTCCCGTCTGGGCCCTCGCTCTGAAAGATCACATCCATGGCCACTGTCCTGAACAACACACTAAGCTCCTGCCAAATACTCTCCTCTAAACCATCTTCCCTTTAAAGTCTGGGTCCAAGTACGGATGGGGTGCTGGAGAAAAGACTTGCAGGAAGGTGTATCTGTCTGATGCTCTGTTTAAAGGAGAAGGGGTCGAAGAGAGGGTAATTTCTCATGAGGTTCAACTAGGGGCTCCAGGTGGAGAAAAACATACAACATTCTGTACATGCATGAACCATATCAAATGGTGTGTGTGTGTGTGTGTGTGTGTGTGTGTGTGCGTGTGATCCTACCTTGTCGAGCAGTGGCAGACAGCGGGGCACCCTGCGCTCCAGCTTGACAATGGTGATGAAGTCCACTCTCTTGTCGCTCATCCTCACTTGTGTTGCACAGAGACAGAGGGTGATACTGGAAAAAACATAGGAAGGGACAGACAGAGAGAGAGACAGGTTAGCATCTAATACTTTACATTATTAAGGAGAATGCAGTACATATTGTGCTGAATGAGGATTTGACGTATTGATGCAGGGAAAAAAATAATATTTAAAGAGATAAGAGAAGAGAGATTGTTCACATGGAAACGGACGTGATGGAGTGTGTGTGGTCAAAATGACACATTTGAAGACAAAATGACTGGGCGCACTGGAGTCGTGCCTGAGGTGGTGCACCACCAGACCACCAGTCGTGCACAAACAGAGCTATAATTTGAAATGATTCAAAGATGAAAACAAAATCAGCTGATCACACTGGTGGTTCCTAAGACCCCAGCTAGGACCAATACAGAAAGAAAACTGTAGTTGTAAACCAATGAGACTTGAAAAGCAGATGGCACTGACATCTATCTGTTCAACTTCTCACTTAGTCATACACACTAAAACCACAGGATGTAACCATCAATTTTGGATTTCAGGCAGAAATAAGTGACCTAATAGCCAAAGATATCCAAGACTGGACCAAGAGCAAGAGACAACACTTTCAAAAGACCAGGTTTAGACAGAGGACCTACAGCCGGTTTCCACACCATTAGAGAAACACAGTCACTGATGGAAGCCTTTATGTGCTGAACTAAGACGTTTCCTTTGTTTCAACCATACCCAGTTGATATTGAGAGGAGAAGTCAGGCACCCTACAAAATCAATTACATGGACGGTGATGTTCACTCCCATTCAAAGCCTTGAGGACTGAGCGAATGAGAGATAGTTTTAGGTTGGAACATTTGATCCCCTCTGAAAGGGAGGAAATAGCTGCTGAAAGGCTGTATTTAAGAGCTCAAGGAACAGCAGCGGTGTTTGCAAGTCACAGACATGCTGTCACGGGTCGGAGGAGCTGCACAGTCCAGGAGGGAGAAGACCACTCCTTGAGCACCGCTACACATCACTAACTTAGTCACGTGACATTAACCGGGGCAGCGGAGCACCCATCACTGATAGAGAGCTCATAGACCTCCTGC
Source organism: Centroberyx affinis (assembly GCF_046629955.1). Taxonomy (NCBI): domain Eukaryota; kingdom Metazoa; phylum Chordata; class Actinopteri; order Beryciformes; family Berycidae; genus Centroberyx; species Centroberyx affinis. The sequence continues at coordinate 140,524 of NW_027280868.1, read as the reverse complement.
ATCACCCTGCAGCACCCAATCGCTCCTCACAACCCAGTGGGGTGGTCCCACCCTGTCCCGTCCCGGTCTGGTTCGGCCCAGCCCAGCCCCGGTGGGCCTCTTCATGTGGCTGTGGGCTGAGGTCATGGGACTCCCCCTCATCTCACCCAACGGAAATCCCTAAATTAAAAAGACCCAAGGGTGACATCAACAGCTGGCACCCCGGTCCAGGGGAATTGACGTAATGCGTTGCAAAGGGCTGGTGCATGTCTGTCAGGGAGAGGGAGAGAGAGAGAGAGAGAGAGAGAGAGAGAGAGAGAGAGAGAGAGAAATGACAGAGTGGGGGGCAAGGAGAGAGAGAAAGAAGGAAAGGGAGAGAGGGAAAAACATCCCCTGCAGACCACCTCATGCATGGGTGTGGTTCCAAAATAAAGAGGAAGGTGATACTATGATACTATGGAGGAAGGTGATACTATGATACTATGGACTATGGAGTGTTGGCAGTGCAAACAAAACAACAACAACATGAATGATTAAAGATTACAGAACTACTACTACTACTACTAAGAACTACAGCCAGCCCAAATGCCTATTACACATACATATATCATTATTATATCTTTCTTCAGAGAGGCAGGGTATTGTTGGAGAGGACGGGGTGAACTGTACTCGCAAACAAACACACATGCACACACACACACACACACACACACACACACACACACACACACACACTAAAACAGCTGGAAACACATCCATACATTCTGAAGTCGCAGTGAGAAGCGAGAGAACTCCGAATCCAAAGAACGAGTATTTAATATACTTGATATTCTCATCATGGGGGGTATGTAATGCTTTCAGACCCTTGCATGTCCCCAGGAAGGCAGCGACTCTTCAGGCAGGAAGGCAGGCAGCAAGAGAGCATGAACCCTTAGCCTGGCCTGGCCTGCATGCTACACTGCCAGCTGCTTTACCAGTCCGCATTTACTAGGCCCAAATTAGAGGCCTACAGTAGAACTTGGCCCTTAACAAAGAAAAAGAAAGAAAATAAAAAAAACCCCTTAATGACACTACTTCACTGATGCCATGACCTCTGCTCATTTTTGGCTATAGGATTTGGAGGAAATGTTAAAAAATAACTATATTCAGCCTTTAGAATCTGCTTTTTACTGTGCCTGTTTGCACCTTTTATCGCAACTGATCATGCTGTAAGTGGATCTCGGTATGTTAAACATGTTCATGAATAGGTTGTGCAATCATAGCTAATAAAGCAGATAATAATGCCAGAGCGGAGCCAAACTGGCTCAGAAGGAGCGACTGGGTTGTGAGAGGAGCTGCTGGTTTCAGTTTGCTGTGATTCTCTGAGAGCGAGGCACTGAAGGCAACCATCTTGTTGGTCACAGTGTCTATGTTTTGCATCGTTGACAAGGCTAAGCATTATCTTCTATTTTAGATATGCCCACAGCACTTACAATCAAATGGCTGTGAACACTCTCCATATGCCACCATTGGTGCCATCTACCACTTAGAAACACGCTGCCGCTGAACTATAAATGGCAACCAGGACAGACTGAAACGTCTTCATTTGGTTTTTGTAAGGCCCTGAGAAAAAGGGGCCTGGGAAACCAAATCACTGAGTCTCCATTTCACAGGGACTAGAAACCACAGGGCACGCAAACAGTTCCCCTCAGACTGTTAACAATGCTCACTCCTCCGTTCCTCCTCCTCATCTGTCTAGATCTGTTGCAACACTGACGGGGACATGTCCCTCCACTCCTTTGTAGCCGCGATTAAAGGCATTCCTCTCCGGCTCAATCAAAGTCTACCCCAAAAATATTCCGAGGCAAGAATCTAACAGCCTCAAAAACAAATACATGGACAGAAAAAGGGGAAAATAAATAGTAGCTGCGGTGAGAAGTCAATAATATTTTTTTTTCCCTCGCTTAGCCCTGCGGATCTTCTTTTTTCATCTGCCAATAATCAGCAAGAGAGCTTTCTAGTTCATCTGCTGCCAGCAGGGAACCGGGCCCAGGCAGTTATGTCAGTGTGTGTTAGAGGGGGGAAAGCAAAAAGAGCTTGCACCTCTCATCAACCTCTACCCCTCAATTATCAGCTGCTCCGCTCGCAGGGCTTCTGAAGACCCACGGACTCGCTGGAGCGAAATACTATGCAACATGATCAAAATCAAGCCAATTGGTTTAGTGGGAGATGAAAGAAATATATCTGCAGAGTATGTGATTATTCTATCATATACTGTAAATCAAGATTGGGGGTGAGGAAGGGAAGAGGCCTTTTCAATGGAGCGCTGCCCCGAGGCCTGCAGAGGCTGCCAGGTTAGTGCATATCAAGGAAGAATTCAATGAACCCTGCCCCATGCAAGCTTGCACACACACACACACACACACACACACACACACACACACACACAGATAAATACACATAAATACACATACTATCTGTTGCCTGGGTTCTGACCCACTTCTTTAGTGAGTGACTCAGCCTCCCAGATCTGCGTTCTTCAATCTCATGGAGTCTCTTTGTCTCTCTCTCTCTCTCTCGCACTTTCTCTCACACTCAGCCTGGTCCAAACAGGCCCGGCTGCAGGGTGAGACTCCGCTATTAAACACACACCTGGTCTATGCACACACACACACACACAAACACATTCACTGGGTCAGAATCTTCCGCAGGCTGGGAGATTGAGAAAGTCAGACAGCATTTGGGAGCAGCGTGTGTCTATCTGTTGTTTTTCCTCTGCGGTGGCCGATGGGAGTCTGAGGCGAGAGGACGAGTTCAGACACCAACACTTGCTTCGAACTGCCTGAACTTCCTGTCCCCGGCAACAATGGCACCTGGGAAACACATCAGCGAGCGATATGTCTGCCGGTTTCAAACGGCCATCTATCATTAGTGTGGGAGAGTTTGTGTAACAGTGTGGGTTAATGAGTGAGAGTGCAGCTATGTATTGTTGCTAGAGGCAGCTGAGCATGTGCTTGCATGTGAGCGTACATGAGTGTGTGTCTACTATTAATCTGTTGGTTCAAACAGCGGCAGCAGGCAGAGGTCCTGCAGGGGAGGTAAGGAGCTCAGCACAGCGTCGGGTGCAGGAGTGTGTGTCTCAACTTCGGGGGTTACTTCAGGCGGGCCAAGGCACTGATCCTCGTCTCAAATGTCATATCCTTCCTTGGACCAATAATCAAGCGGCGCTGGCTTCTACACACAACGCTGCGGTCCAACTCCCAGTGCCATAGATGACATAGATAAACACTGTCATACCACACTCCTCAATCAAACAGGCTTGTATCTCATGACCCGCACTAACTGGGTCTTCATGAAAGGCCAATATGAGAGCGACGCTGGTTTGCCGCACGCTGCCAGGGGGAGCAGAGCGAGAGCAAGAGGGTCTCTCTCTCTATCGAGGCATCTGGAAAAGTGGGCTCTTCTGTGGCCCGCGCCTCTCCTCTCTTTGCAAATGCAAACGAACAGGAGGCCTTGCTGCTTTGGTCCTGTCAAAACAAAAGGCGTGTCATCTTTCCTCCCCGCTTTATTGACAGTGTCAGCCCCATATCCAGTAACGGTTACCGCAGAGAATGACTCGGGGAAACGTGATCCCATAATGAGGCCCAAATAATTACCACCAGCCCCAAATTTGCCCGGGCGCTTTCTTTAAGTAGGAGTGCTTCCCTCCATCTCCAGGCCAGTCAGACTGTCTCTCTGCTCTATAAAAGGGATTAGAAAGAGAAGAAAGACGCTCGAGTGGGAAGAGAAGTTGGGCTTAAAGAAAGGAGGCTGAGCTTGAATGTTGTCTCTAAATGATGTTACCCTACTGACTACTTAAACTGGTGGGATGTCAGATGAGGGAATGAATGCTTTATTTTTTTTTTTTAATGTAAACTTGGTCTTTAGGATACGGTTTGCTTGGCACTTGCCGCTTGGCGCAGCACAACTCTTGAGTAAATGTTTGGGGAAGTCGGGGTAGCACGAGAAAAATAGGCAGTTTTCAAGAACCGGGAAGAAAAGCCATTCTCTTCTTCTTGCTAGATGTAGAATATGCCTAGGAAATTCTAACATCGGAATACAACAAAATATATAGTTGAAATATACTTGATATAAAAATATGCTTCCAGGAGGGAGATTTTCCACCGTACTCCCTATACAGCTTCAGACTTCAGTTGTTTACGATTGTGTTCAGGAAATTCTGATACTGCTAAAATCTATTTTCCTTCTTTTTATTTTTCCCTTCCTGACCGACTACATCTCTTGTTTCTGAGACGAGGGTTTCATCACGCAAACTAGGCTGACCTAGGTTGAACTTTGAGCACCAGGGTGCCGAGCTGGATGCAGAACCACGCCCACGCTTTGATCGCCGCAGCGGATATTCCTTCTTGTGTGGCGCAAGCCATTGAAAATAATACAGTTTTACAGCGCAGCAGTAGAGTTATTGTGCCATATGTGAAAGCGGCTTTACACATCTAAATCTGCTTCTGATGCTATAGTTGTAATATGTGCATGCAGCAGTATGCTGATTCTCTGTGACAGTTGCACCTTAGTCAGCTATCCTCTGACAGCCTGTGGGTCTGTGTGGGAGGGTCTTCAGCAGAGACACATTGCAGAGATAGTCCAGCAGGATATACAGGAGGTTTTAGATCAAAAGACTGCATGGACAGTCAGAGGGACACACCCTGCCTACAGCACTACTGACCTGACTTCTAAGTCCAAAGCCCAATGTGTGACAACACACCCACATGCACACACACCCACACATGTGTACAGGCAAAAAACATCAAATGATGGGCAGCGGCGGGTCAGACAGTTACCCTTATTGCAAAATTACAAAGCACTAGTGCTGAAAGTCAGATTTTCACAGAAAGTGACATTTGAGACGAGTGAAAGAGAACGGAAATCTATGCACATTGCAACAAACAAACCTTCTTCCTGCTAGTGACCAGTTGAGTGGGACTGTTAAAGGCCATAAGAATGGCTAGTGTTGTGACAGGTATAAAGTGAGAAGCTGTCTGGCATAGTGAGCAGGGAGACCACTCTTCAACTGGAATATCCAAATTCAAACCCCCATGTTGGCAAGCACCCGCCCTGCTGAAGTGTCCATGAGCAACAAACTGGGTCCCTACCAGCCCTATGGGTGCTGTTCTGTAGCTGATCTGACCTCTGACCTCTGGGTGGGATTCCCAAACAATAAAATGACACATTGTTACATTATCATTATGGCTCCTGCTCTTAACCACTGGTATACACTATAGGGGTATATTAACACATCGGGATGGCCACTCTCAAACCTCTCACTTTCTCTCATGTCCAGTGGCAAGGCCCTCAAAGCCACTCAAAAGCCAAAGTGGGTCAGTCACATGAAGATCGTCATGCAACAGCATGCAGATGGAGGCCTGTGCCCTTTCCACACTTCCACCACAGGTTCTAAACTCTTGGTTACACATACGCACGCCCTCGCATGTATACACACACCTCCACACACACAGCACCAACAACCAGAGCCACTCCATCAGCCTCGGGCCCGCGCTTGGCTATACATTTCAAAGCTCTGAGTTAAACATAAACACAGCGCTTCCCTGTCATAACAAGTCACTGGCGTGGTAACCCAGGAGTTTGTTAGTGTTGCAGCGATCCTTCTTCCCAGTAGACACAGGGGCCACATCCACACGTCCTCCAGGCTTCCTCCGGCCGGTCCCCGGCCTGCGGGGCCTGCTCTCAGACTCTCTCAGGTTCCACAACATCAGTCACGGAGAAAACCCACACTTTTCAATGTGTCAGTCACTCATGGTTAGGAACTTCAGGTCAGCTACGTGGAAAGAGATTAGCTGGGATAGCGAGGGAGGGGTTTTCGCAGAAGGAAACTACAAATTGTATGAGAAAGAGAAAGAGACAGACAGAATGAGTGAGAGAGGGGAAGCGACCACATGGAAAAGGCTCCAGTATATGAAGCAGAAGGACGGCCAGCTGTCTGCAACCAGCTTTGCCTTTGGATTTGGAGTCAATCATTTATTGACTCTATAATGTAATATACCATTTTAGAGCTATGAATACAAAGATCAATAGTCTATGAAAACCCAACAAACTTTTTCCCACAAAGTGTCCATGTTGGGTCACATATGGCTTTTGCATGACAAACTGATCTCAAATCAATTAGCAAATAAAGAATAGCTATAGGTATCTTTGGGGAAACTTTAGCAACTGGTGCAGAACCTGCACTGTTGCTGAGGTTGTTATGGACGAAGATAAGGGTCTGGAAATATGAGCTGATCCTAGATCAGTTCCAACCAACTTCCAAAATAAAACTGCTGTATAAAATTGAAGAAGACACGCTCTCCAGACAGTATGGGAGATGACACCAGAGCAGGGTTTCAATGTGCTTCCCTTTAACGAGAGACAGGTGCCTTTTTTACACACTTCCACATAAAATAAAAAATGGTGGGCTGTCGGGAGTGTTTTTAATACCCCCTTTCATTTGGAGATGCGCTACTTTGCACCCCCCAAAACCCACCCACCACCCTTTCCCTTTTGTAGCAATATGCTGTTTAAGAGGGGTCAAAGTTTAATATGGTATATGAGAGGGAGCCATTTTTCTCTCTCCCCCTCCTCTCGCTGTTCCAGATTTCCAACTGTTCTTCCCGTCAAGCTCATAAAGCTTAAAACCCTACAGCCAGCTCATAGGCTGAAAGTGAGCACCACTGTACGGCGAGCATATGCAGCCCGTGGAATTTTTCTTCCTTCACAAAGCGCTGTGTGAGGAAAGGGAGAGCCTGAAACTCCTGATGAGGAAGTCTACATATAGAAACACACGGCAAACAGCAAACTCTGGGAAGTAAAGGTGCCAAACCATCATTTAAACACAACAGTAAATTAGCTGTGGACTGAATGAAGACAGATCGTCTTTCTTTTCTGACCAACATTTTCTGTCTCTCAGGTCAGGAAAGTCATTAGTTAGGCAGGGATTCAAACATAATTCAGTTTTCTGCAAATCTCATAGATAGATCAGGTTTCTCCTGTACTCACAGCATATGACCAGGGAGGTATTTCATATCCAGCTATGTCAGCTGCACAAAGCGAGTAATCAGTATAGTAACAATATCTTCAGGTCTGACTGCTACAGGGCAGGTAAATTCACCTCTAGGAGACTTGGAGAGAACACTAACTAGACATATGAGCTTGACTGCAGTGCCTTTTGCTAAATGTGATCACAGCCTTGAGGCAATATGCATTGCTTAATATGAATATTCATTTGAAATGAATTAATAAAGTGCATGAAAAGAGACACTCTTTGAAGTAAGCAACTAACTTACATCTTTTCCCATTCGTCATCATATTTTAATATATTTCATTATCGTAAATTGTTGGTGACGAAGCATTATTGACTATTTTCCACACATTTTTGCCAACAGTGCCTAACAAAAGAAAAGTGGAGCATCAGTGATATTGAAAAACGCAAAGAACAGCTTTTCTCATAGGATTTATAAGTGAGCAGCATAAGTATATAAATGTTGTTATATAAAGATGGCACTGATTTTAATCGAATATGTGGCATTGGTTTACAGTATGGATCATATTGTTGTCCGTCTCTCCTGCCAGTTAGCAGCTGAAGTGTCTCACCTGTTGGCTGCTAAACACGACTCAGATCTGGATTAACTGCACAGGGCTGGGAAGAAATACGATTTAAAGCTCAGTTATCTGGTTTATTGAATCTGTGGGTTAGGGTTAACAACATAAAACCATTCTTCTGAAATACCCTTCAAGGCCTCTCCAGCCTCAGCTCAGAACAAATGACAGTTAAAAATGACTTAACCTACTGGCTTCCTCTTTCTTTAGGGGTGATTCTTTTAACATCTGTCACAAAGTATGTACACTGTATGTGCGCTACACTGCAAAAAATGTCCATCTTAACAAGTCATTTAGTGCCATGTTCAGCCTTAAAATCTTATTTTAAGTGTCAACAAGGCAGCGAAAGGCAAATTACTCCACTAGTATAAAAAAATAAGACTTAAAGATGAAATCCCTTTGTAAGTCTGACATTTTTTGCAGTGCAGCTCTCATTAGATAGCATTCTGTCATGGAAGATCTCTAACTCTCTAACTTAACGGCGGTGAGACATGTTTAAGGGAATTTAATTAAGGGGAGGAACTTGCGGGGAAAAAACACATCAAACTGGGTTGAAACCATATTTCTCCACAGATTAGATGTCATTCTGTCTGACTCAGGCTCTGCCACCATCCCTCCACTCCACTCCACCCCACAGGGAATCCCATAATCACCTGTGGCCGATGTAGGAGAAACGCAGTCATAAAGGCAGAGGGCAAGTAAACACAACAACTAAATTAAGGGCTTTTCCATGTTATTTTTATTCTTCACAAATGTTTATGTGACCAAATGGCCCGGGCGCGCACACACACACACACACACACGCGCGCACGTACACACCGCATCCTTAGCAACACAGCAGTAAATACTCACAAACACACCAGCAGGGAGCCTCTCTGATGTGGCCGCCGCCTGCTTGCAACACACCTTGTAATTGGCAGCATAATTGTTTTCTTTTTTCACCGCCATATTTCACTTTTGCTTTAAGGCAGGCGTTGAAGCGGCCTGATTTATGCTCGGAGAATGTGCTGAGAGCTTTTCAAGACATACCAGCGCAGATGTTTCTATCCAACGTCGCTGAGACGCAGACTTGACATTATGCGTCTGCACCTGAATCTATCGGGGAGGGGGGGGGAGTTGGGGCAGAGAAGTAGGGGAGACGCTGCGGGGAGGAGAAGAGAAAAATAGGGGAGGGAGGGGAGTCTAGCGGGGCTTGAACCTCCTGTCCTCCTGTGGTGCCGCGATGCATGTGATCCCTTCCCTTCCCTTCCCTCCTCCTCTCCTAAAGGTGCCCTGCTGAGGGTGCTGCATGTTCCGCGCGCTGCTCTTCCCCCCTGCGCTGTTCCGGGCCCAGCTGGGTCCTGTCTCCTTTTAACGGCCAAGTGGAGCGTACAGTGTGTGTGTGTAAAGAAGTGTGTGTATGTACAGTATGGATGTATGCATGTATGCATGGGGTAGGGGTGGTGGGAGGGGAGAGGGAGGGGGGCGCTGAGGCTTCGGCACACCGCCAGGAGCATGGAGCTCCTCTTGGAATGCCATGGAAAAATGAGACAGAGGAATGCAGACTCCACTGAGCAGTGTAAACAGGCCGGGCCGGGAGAATGCTGCCACGCCGCTTTGAAGTCGCTACACACACACACACTCACACACGCGTTTTATTGCTGCGCGATTAACCAAGATAGCAGGATAAAAAAAAAAAAGCAAAACATATTCTCCATTAAACAAGCCCAACACGAGCGTGCGCTGATAACGCCCGCTGCATTTTCACCCCCAGACCAGAACACACACTCTATTTATTACTCCGACACAGATGCATTCGCCCGCTTCAACACATGCGAACACACATGCACCCACGCACATGCCTGCACACATACAACCCACAGTCACACACACACACACGCACACGCACATATACAGAAGCTCACACCTGCTCTCCCCTCTGCACGCACGATACATCAAGGCTTCCGGCCCGCTGACGACAGTGGATTTTATGAGGCGAGTCCATCTATCTCCCCTCCCTCCCTCCTTTGCTGCTGCCCCCCCACCCCCCACCCCTCCCCGCTCCACTCCTAGTCTTGTTTCAATATGGCCTTTCAACATCTTTGTTGAGCGCGCGGCAGTGATATCAGGCTAAGAATGTCTCCAGTGTAGACAGTAGACACGCAGGCACCGGAGCCTCTGCCCCTCTGTCTGAGCCGGCCGGCTGAGGAATCCACTGAAGTGGGCAGGTAAACACTGCTGCCCTCTGGAACACCACTCTCTCTTACCACCACAACCTGTGTGTGTGTGTGTGTGTGTGTGTGTGTGTGTGTGTGTGAGAGAGAGAGACTGTGTGAGCAAACGTCAGGCCGAGTCTTATATCACAACCACTCTCCGGGCCACTTTGGCTTAATTGAAGGCAGGATTAGAGGATCCTCCAACAGCCCGGCCTATTAAGCGGATGAAAAACAGTGCTTATCTTCAATGATGGAAGTCTTAAATAGTGGCGACAGAGGGCCGCATGGTAACATCCGCCTGCCCCGACACCACCACACACTCGCACCGCTGACACGAAAGACTCACCATATCCTCATATACACACATAAAAGTCTCTACAACGTATATACACATAAATCACTCCTCCCACATACTAACAGTGCTGCACACTGTACACACACAGACACTAACACGGGGTAAAGTGGAGCCGGGGCTGCTGCTGTCCGCGATTGGAGGGCTTCCATTTTCACAGAGCCGTGCCACCTCAGTAGGAAGAGCCTGAGCGTCTTTGAGTGTCAGCACACCGCCCCGAGCCCGACAACTGAACCCCGCGGCGTTCACCTAGTCCGATCTAGGCGCCAGTGGAAAAATCCTATTTAAGTGGATAGGGGAGCGCAGGCGGCATCCAAAATATCCTCCAAAAGGCACCGAGAGAACAAAATGGCTTTTGCGCAAATGACATTTATTTAGACATCATTCCTCATTAAAATATATTTGGCACATAATTACAGAAGGGAAAGCGCATGTCGAGCGTATTGAGCCAGACTCGATCTGCCTCAGACAACAAAACACAAGGCGCCGTTCCACCGCAGCGGCGACATTATGGTACTTCCTACTCTAAAAGCCTTTCAGCAGTCTTCCGCTCCCCTTCTGCATTCTGCGGGATGAAAGGTAGGGGAGCCCGGAACAGAGCGCGGCCTGTCATCACTGCTGCGCTGTCATATCATGGCGAAGGTTTTTAATTGGTACTTGTGCTGCCTGGCAGGGCAGGTCTTCCAGGGTATTCTGGTACCCACTAGATAAATCTCTTCAGCAGGGACAGTCTGTCTGTGATTTACGTGGCTGGCCGATACCACAAGTAGGCACCGCTCCACCAGGCTCCCACAGTGAGAGAGACCTTGGTCAGGAGGCGAAGGTACAGAAACCCCCGGCAGCAGTCTGGCCATTTCAAGCACGCCTTCACCTCCCCTCCTCCTAACCTGCGAGCTCTGGGCCTGGGGACAAAACATTGCTGTTTTTCAGCAGATTCTTGGCAGGGACAGAGAGGAAGGCCTCTCAATCACACACAGACTCAGGCTGTGGCCGTGTTTTGTGTGTGTTTCGCGTGCGTTTCTTTTTTACTATCATTGGCTGCGTTTCACCATAAACAGAGGTTCTGAATCCTCGATGTAGTGTCCTCGGGAAGAAAAGAGAGGTGGTATGTCGCTGACAGAGAGTGGGCCTTTCTTACTTTGCTGCTGTCTTCTAGCCTCTGGCAAATAACTAAACCAGTCTGGGGAGAGATCCAGGGAGCTCCTTAAGTCATTTCCTGCTGGAATATTTATTTCAATCTGTGCTCTTCATGGGGTCACTCTCTTCACTCCTGAGTCCTTTCTTCTGGGTCCCAACAAAACATTCCCCTTTCTGTCCTTGCCTCGTCTTTAGGGCTAGATTTATCGCTGGCACTCCCTTGTTTTCTAATATTGCGGCTAACCCACTGGCTCTGGACGGCAGCCTAAGCCATCACTCACAGACACAGAGAGAGTTGGCAATCCTCAATGGCACGTCCCTTGTCTACTATTCTGCTGGCAGGGCCAGCCAGCCTTGAGCACGTAAACAGCAGTAGACTGCCACTAGGGGGGCTGGATTCAGACATTACTCACAATGCAGTCACATCCTGCAGATGGCAGACATGGGTCTATGAGGTGGAGTAAAGCTGCATAGCAAGGCATCAATTGATACATATTTAATATCAAATTAATATCATAATTGCCATTATTATGGTCACTCTACTGATTAGCTGAGAGACCTGGGATGTTCCACCTGGGGTGTTATCAATCTAAATGTTATCCAATATAACAGCACCAAATGTGTTCATAGAACATTTGCATTGTTTATTAGTTATTTATATCATTTTGTAAAAATGGCAACTGGTATGAAACAAGACATCTATTCTAACAGAAACCAAATATTTATCACAGATGTGGCAATTCCACTTTTGAAGTAGTAATATTCAAAAACCAAGCTTGTCAGCTCTAACCAACTCTTTAACCAGTTATGAATAATGGTGGCTAACATCACAGCTGTGACCTACTGCCTGTGGATCATGATTGTGACCAGATCATAGCTGTGATGTTAGCCACATGACATACTTGCTCTCACATTCATCCTTAAACAATGTAAGTAAGCAAGTAAAATTTGATTTATATAGCACCTTTCAAAACCTAGGTTACAAAGTGCTTTACAAAAGAATAAAAGGTTAAAAGAAGAAACGATGAGATTTAACAACATTACAACAACAAAGCAACAACAGTTAAAGGCATCACAAATCAAAATCATGTACATGATCACTCAATCATAAAAACACTTAGAAAAAATCCCAGTTAAAATACACATTTCAATCATTATTGTGCCCAATATATCTTTCAGTCTAGAGTTCATGAATGAGATTCCTGTGGAATACGATGGAATTCAAACCTCTGCTGTAGCATACTGCAGCTAGCGCCTCGGGGCAGGTCCAGGGGTCTACGACACAAACAGGACCCTACTGGCGGAGACAAGGCCCATTCACCGAGACAGCTCAACTCATCTTCACAATGAAGACCTGGCTGGCCCTGCAACCTGATCTGCTCTCCTTCCAGAGTCACTCAGCAGGCTCACATTAGACCTTTACACTTCCTCTGCTGGGGCTCCTTCCTCTGGCCCGCAGGGCGTGGGGACTACGGGCCTCTGTGAGTCTCTGTGGCTCTGTGTGTGTGTGAGAGCTGAGGTGTGTGTATGTGTACAATGCCTATGCTATAGAGCTGACCGTGGAGGTGTGTGAGAGGGTAAGGGAGTGGAAAACAAAAGAGGGTGACCTCATATGACATGAAAGGAGACTCGAGACTCCTGTCGAGACAACTGCAGAGTCCACAATGCTGACAGTCCTGCAGTTGTCTATTAACTGTCATCCGAGTCAAGATCCTCTACAGAACGGCCTAGGGCACTTAAGCCCCGTGTCAGGCTGTTCATACATACTGTCCAATTTATCATAAAAGTCATAAAAGTTTAGTACTAATTGAAGACCACCGTAAAGTAATGTTCTCCGAGTACAAACAGGCAGTGTGGGGAGGCGACAACATCAATGTGGCAATAACTTTTCATCACCTCTTCCTGTAGCTGTGGGTGGGTTAGTTGGTTGGTTTGTGCCATTTATTGCTTTGTGAGGGGAGGGACTCAGTATAAAGTGGAACCAGAAATTCCTGATCCATTTTTATGTTGGAGCCTTTGTAGACAAGCCAACACATCTCCTCGGTCTAGTGCACACACACCTGCACCCGGCGGAAAGAAGGAGAAGAGAAAAAAAGCCAGTGGAACTTTACTGTAGACCGCAGTAAATAACCGCATAAAATTAAACTCCTGGCAGGGAAATGATAACGATTGAGGGAAAGCACAGCATTAAGTCCATTCAAGCTGTGCCACGTGGGTGGGCCACAAATCAGAACCAGCTTCACAGGCCCGTCCCTTGGAGGAGCCGGCGCTGTGTGGCAAAGGCCAGCTGCCACTCAGCCACACTGCAGCAAGCCCCGGCTCTCTGCTGGTAAACCACATCACAGCCCAACCGACTGCGACCCTGACCTTTGAGACCAGTCATCACCTCCCAATTGTCACTTCCCTCCCATTCCCATCCACGCCTGTTTATCATTGCAGCATAATGGTAAAATAACATAGCGGTTGATAGGGGGGCAGTGCATCAACATTAAATGCTTTAGTTAAACAGGTCAAAACAACCTCTTCTGGGCACCGTGCTAATGTTGAACATCTGGCTGTATGTTGAAAGGTAACAATAAAGGAAAGGAAAACACCCACTTTTTTCAGCTCATTTTGATCATGGCAACTCTCTTTACAGTATCCACAGGCCATTTTTCCATTCTGTGGCTTTGTTGTTATAATGTAGGGCAAGGTCCCTTTAATTCACATAGTTTAAAATGTCACTTCCAGTTTAGGTCACAAGTTGTAAAAACAGGAGCGAGTACTGGCTTACTGAACGATTTTCGGCTGGTGCCCAAAAAGTATCAAATACAAACTTCAGCCACCATATCCAACGCAAAAAAAAAATATTCCTACTGTGTGCAACTTGTCCTGGATTTTCTGCAATTTATGAAAGTTACTGTCTGAAAGTAATAAGGAAAACATTATGTCACAAATTGGACAAATACTTCATTTCACAGATTCCCCACTGATCTAAGATGTGGGAGGGATATAGTTTGACATTTTAAGGTAATTTGACCCACTGCTAGCTACCAGAATCAAGCCCAGGCAGCTAGCTGGTAGCAAACTGGCTAGTAAACCTCCCTGCTAAATTCAAGCAGTTGTTGTAGTTGTTCCCAAGATTGTTAGCTAATTTGATAACTGTTAAGTGTATCTGAAGTCACTTGAGTGTTGAAACAACACTTTTCTACCCGAGGTAACCAAAATGGCTGCGGTGGGAACAAGGTCAATGGGATCCAAGTTGTGGAAGGTGATGCACTTTTGAATGTGTATGTTGTTATCTTTATTTTTACTGCCAGTATGGTTCTTAAAACTGCACTACTATGTACTATGGATGGTAGAATCAACAGACAAGATTGATAACTTATTGGTCACTAGGTCAACATTATGAAAAGCACTCAAACAATTCCTCCAATGTGACAAACAGCCTCATGACCATTCATTGTGCGCAACTTCAACTTGTAGCAACAAAAACACATGCAGTGTTTACTGTTGCCGTTTCCTGCTCTACCTTTTATTTTGCTTGATTTATTTAATCTGCCTGCATGGCGGTGTGACTCATGGGTCTCAATGAGCGGAGTAATTGCTAAGGACTTAATTTCGTCTAATACTCATAAAAGATGAAGAAAGCTATGGGTGTGTCCCCCTATACATTTCAGCATCCAGACTAGCCCCATAGCCTAAAACGAACAGCTAACTGAATGCCAGCAGACATAGGTGATTTGAGAGGATGTTTAGTCATCCTGACCCTCTGCCAGCCTGCCATCCAAGTGATACTGAGCGAGCCTGGTGTGAGTCATCCTGATAGCACAGAGCTCTACTGTTCAGCTGGATGCAAGCTTAGACACCCGCAGCACTTAAGTGGAATCACTACTGCTGTGGCACTCTGTGATTCTTGGCACACAAACAGGCTTTAAAACACATCATTCATAAGGTTAAGAAAACAGTGAAATATCATCAGCCCTACTGTCCTACTCCTAATGCCCTAATACACTCATAAACAATACCAAAAGCATAATCTATGCAGAGTTATTGTTGTTTTGTTGATTGAGCTAAAGTCCTGACCCCGGAACCTTGGGTTGTGCTATGACAAAAAAGTCTTATTTTTCTTTCCTCCTTTTCCTGTGTAACCTCACAGTACAGTTTGGAAAATGAACACAGACACTAAAGGAGAGTGGGCTGAAAAGAAATGATCAAGACTTCCTTGACAAAGACCAGAACTCTAAAAAGAGGCTCTCTTGTTGCGTTACTCAGTGCTGCGTAGCCCCAGGGCACCTTTCATGTGACGGCTGTTTTAATGGGAGTTTTTAATTCCTCAAAGTGGGCTGCTCAGAGTGAGTCGGCGCTGATTTACTCTGCTGAGGGGAGGTCTCAGGTCTCCACCAAGCCTCGCCTGCTCTCTGCTTTCAGGGTAATTAAATGGAAGACGGTATTGTCAGTGGTGGCGATGGATCTTGCGATTTTCTTTGCGCTTAATGCAGAAGGCTAGCCCAACCTCTAGACCTCCCACACAGGGCCTGATTTATCATTTTGCCAAAAAGTCTACCACTCGCAGCTTGACTGGTAGAACTAAACGGCCAGTAAATACACTGAATATATCCAATCTGATCATCAAGGGAACTAAACTAGCTACAACAAAGCTGCTTTCCACACTCTTGGTAACCCAGAGTTGGCATATAAACTTAAACTATATATAATCGTTGAGTGATTATGAATCGCTTTATTGACATTGCTCTGACTGCTGTATATCTCTGCTATGTACTACCAGTGTCTGCAGATCAATGGTGGTAGTGGGAATAAATGGCAGGCAATAATGAGTGTGACAAGAAAAATGAGAGAAACTTACTCTTAGAGAAAAAAATGGAGAACCGAAGATGGATGATCTTTGAGTTACTGCCAGCCCCTAGGTGATGTACTGTACTGCAATACACACTATGTGGAAGCCTTAAACACACTATATGTGGCTCTGTGTATAGCCTACAATGGAGTAAGATCAATCCACTGTCATTTTGTCGAGGTTTAGATATAAGACACAACGCAAGCTAACATTTGTGTCTGCATGGAACCGCAACAGCTGCTGAGACCTAGACCTCTACTGGCGGTTTACTTTAGACATTCCTCTGAGAACACAGAGACACAAATGAACACACACACGTCACACGCGCTCACTTACAGGCACAAGAGCAGGAGAAGGTCCGCATTATTTTGTTGCGCATTTAAGCGATGTTCAGTGAGTGCATGTTTGTCTCATTATGTGGACCCCAGAGGCCAGACGGCTCGGGTAAAGGAGACGTGACTGTCGCCTCGGGAGAGATGGATGGGCTGGGAGATCAGTGGAGGGGTGTGAAGGGAAGGCGGGAAGGGAAGGGAGGGAGGGAGGGAGGGGTGTGTCTCAACACGCAGCCCCTCTGGGTAAGACGGGCAATGACATCCAAAGCACTTCCTCCCCCATATTCCCTCCAGAAGAACATGTTGTTGAGGTAGAGGCAGACGGAGAGACTCGCACAGACATTCACATACAGGAGAGCCGCGCCGGTGGCAAAGGGCCCAAACGGAAACGTTTCTCTGGCCCCTCGCCGACTTGATCGGGGAGTTGTTGACGCGTCGGTTTATCAGACACGTTCGAGTTTTACCACAGGTGTAAACGACAAGTCATTTCCTTTACAGCAGCGACCTTGACTTGGGTGTGACAAACCTGTTATGTAGAGGGCCTTTTGAAACGAACCGCAAAAAAAAAAAAATAATAATAATAAAATAACAAAACCATCTAATCAGATCTTGGGCTGCATGTGTGTGCGATGTGATACAAAAAGAGGAAAACAAAATGTAATCCCTGTATCCTTCTTTAAGCCTTTCCAAAAAGAAAAAAAAAGCAAGGAAATATTTAACATAGCTAAGGTTGAATTCTGTGGAATAAACTACAAATCTCGAGGGGATTATAAAAAGCAACTGGCATGTGAAGCCCCTATCGTCTGAGGAGGAAGTGGAGCCGGCCCAGGGTGTTTTCCACATTACATGCAGCCCTAATATCAAAGGAGATAACAATTCCAGCTGCGTCGCTGCTGCTGCTACACACAGGATCATCTGGAGGAGTCATCCCCCACCAGTGGCTATTACACTTCCCCACCCACCCCCACCCCACCCAAACCAAACCACCAGCACCACTGCCACACCAGGCCCGCAGCACGCACCGGACATACAAACACAGAAACGGATCCAGAGGTAGAAGCAGTAGGGCATCGTTTTTAAAAGCACCTTTCTTTTTTCTGTCTTCCCTACAGCAGGAAGGGGAGGGGAAGGGTGGGGGGGGGGGAGACAGATGGAAGACGAAGGAGGCAGACGAAGGGGAAACAGTTGTACACGGAGCTATATCTCTATTCTTAATAAAGGCTGTCGCTCCTTCCCTTCAGAAGCTTAATTAAAGGCTGAGGCTTGTTGCACGCAATGGATCTGGCCCAAGGCACAGACCTGGGAGAGCGGAGCTGCTGCTGAGCTGCTTTGGTGTGGATCTCCCAAAAAAAAAAAAAAAAAAAAAAAAGCACGCTGTCTATGTGGCCCTTCAGGCCAACCAGGCTGAGGGTGGGAGAGGGGTGAGGCAGGTAGATGGGGTATGAATCAAAAACACAATGTCGACTTGAGAGAGCGGTGGAGGCAACTTGGACTCACACAAAAAAGCCCTGTGTAGTTCAGCTGGTAGAGTATGGCATGGCACTAATACTGCTGGGGTTAAACCATGGTTAAATTGTGTGCCTTTGTTCCACTTTGGATACAAGTAGCCACTAAAAAGCCTTATATATCACTAGTGGCCAGCTCTCCTAATAGAATTCCTTCTGCTGCCAAACACCAAACAGGCCTTTGATATGCACTGCTGGTCTGCTATGGGCTACAGAGCAAAGGGCAGGTATGGGCTTTGCGGGAAAGATTGGCTCGACTGCACACAGCAATTCCACCGATCAATGAACAAACCCTGCAAACTGCAGGCCGTCCAACACTCAACAAAACTCGTTGTGTCGACTAGACTTTGTTTTCGAGAATGGACACCTCAACATGCAGGCAGACCAGAGAGACTATCTTGAGTCAAGGCCTAATCTGTGTCTTTAAGAGGCGGTAAATCAGAGTGATAATGTCATAAGGGACAGGCTTAACGTGATTGATGCCATTTCAGTGCTGACCTTGTTTGTTATCAGACTGGAGGAGTTCATAAACAGTGCAGGAAAATAACATTTTTAATGACAAGGGTAAACAAGAACGCATGAAAGGTCCACTGCACCAACGGAGGCTGGCATTCTGACTTGTTTAATTGTTTTGCAAGTGCAAACATTTTTTTTTTCCTTTTTCTAATTTTGTTTTGGGTTGAGATATTAGCCACTTGGCAATTTGTCTCACCTGTATAGTATATATAATTTTTGTATTATTTTTTTGGATGTGTGTATGTGCAAACAAACTAACCTTCTGATCAACCTACTGAAAATTAAAAAGTTGAACTATTAAACCAGTTGTGTTTAATACTGTGTGTGGTGGACTTTGTGTAAATAAGCCCATCTGGAAGCTACTATTTGCCTTTTATCAAGTGTAGTTTGACCATGGGATGCAGAGCAAGTTGACCATCTGTAAACACGGACACCAACTGCTCTACAGAGAGAGGGCACCAGAGATCTCTCACACTGTTACAGACAGTCCAGCCAAACTACTGTAGAGTACAGTTGGCCAATATATCCCTCTGGACTGTCGCTGCACTGCTGATTGAATTAGGACTCATATCAAGGGGGGCAAACATTATGCTCTGTGAGGTACGACACCGCAGAGAGTTGAGCACCGCTAAACTATTTACAGTAACACCTCATTTGATTGGACAGTGAACTCAAAATGATGTTTTGTAGATGAGAATAACTCAGAGATATGGAAACACAATTATTATACTTAACGCTGTTTCATTGCACAAAAGGTAGTTTTAAAAAAAAGCATCAATCAGCTGACATCAATTTGCCATTGTTCTCCATTAACTGTAACCAACACAATGCGCCTCATTCAGTTCCAGTGGCATAATTCACTCTGGGGTTCACTGCACAAGCTGTTCTATTAAAGTTCTTTTGGTTGCACCTCAACATCTCAGTTTCCTCTCGGTCTGAATATCATCATCATCCACTTAAGCGCCAGTCAAACGGGTTCGAGAAAGTACTCGGCCCAGTACAAGTTCAGTTCCTGTAAGTCTCCTGCCTGCTAAAGTGAGTAAGACGTGAGGCAAAGTGAGCAGAGTAAGTGAGACGTAAGGCCTAAACCACAAGGCCTATGATGTTCCAGGCATTTTGCTAAAGCGCAAAGGCAGGTTAAAGATTAATACTTTATTGGAGCGCGCAGCACATTCAATGACAATGTCCATATGGAAATAAGGACTACTGCAAGCTGTCCCGTCTGCTTTCTTTCTCTGCATCTGTGCCTCTCAGTCTCTCTCTCATGACTTCAGCGTTCGCACTGGACCTCAGGTTTGAAACTGTGCGCTCCCTCAGCGAGGACAGAGACATCACCGGTTCTGGAGCGGGACCTCGCCGCGAAGGACTTTATTATGAGGGACTGTGGAAAAATAAAAGCACGCCGACAACAGCGAGGGGAAAAAAGGAAAGAAAAAAAAAGAAAACTTGCACATAAAAGGCGACTGATAAGTGATGTGGATTGGCGATAAGAGACAAAGGCCGTGCATGCAGAAACGCGCCAAGACCAGGGAGATGAGGGCCTACGATAACACACAGCGAGCTGAAGGTGGCAGAACACAAGGCTCTGAAAGCGAGAGACAGGAAGAGAGAAAGACAGAGACACACACAGAGAGAGAGAGGGGGTGAGGATGGAGGTGTGTGTGTGAGAAGGAGACGTCCCCCCGGTTGCACCTGCGAGTAATCTTGGGTCCGTCGGTGTGTTTCGGCAGGCATCTCTGTAGGCTTCGCTTCCTCTCAATAGGCCAGATGAATGTGTAATCTGTGCTCTTTCATCCACATCCTTTATTTCCACCCTGACCGCTCATATGGCTCCGCTGCTGCTCAGAGCGCCATGGAAACCCCGCAGACATACACCATACACAAGCCACACAAAAGACCGGTCACAGGTTCGATCTCCTCCTGCAGCCAGTGTCCACCGCTTCAACAAAACACGAATTCCCAACACCTGTCCTGGTCTTCTGCGTGCTGCCCCATCGCTATACGCCTACTGTATGTGTCACATGGAGAAATGCAAAAAAAGGGGGGAAAAAAATCCTGATTAAAGGGACAAAAAGTATACGATTTTTACCGCCTCAGAGCACAAAATGGCAAAACGATAGGGTTGTTGATCAATACCAACGACTCAGTGATTACGTCACCAGGTGCTGAGATTTCTGGCTTTCAAATACTCCTTACTGTCCGGCCCGTATTCTGTTTCGGAACAAAAAAAACCTCCCCTCCCATAGGAATTTGAAGACACTCGACTTCATCAAGGCTGGGCCTCAGAGCGACGATTCACCGCAGAAACATGGAGGACTACGGGACCCTCAGAGGTGCCTCAGCTGATGTCAGAGATGATTTATGAAGTTCCAAACAGACTAGATCCCACATTTGATGTGTTGACATCCCGCCGCCCCCCGGGGGAAGCCCACCATAGCTGCGGTACGGAGCTGACCCCAACGGGCCGTACCAAGTGATGGACCGGGGCGATAAGATGATAAAAATCCCTGTGTTTTGACTGTCAGCAGTATCAGATGGGAGGTGATAACAACTGAGGGGACAGTGGAGCCCACAGGTTACGCTAGAGTTTATACTGCAGTGTTATGTTGTCACTTGTAGCCACGTACTCCGGCCTTAAAAATGTTCAAGCGGATTATACAGGCCTGGAACTAAGCAAAGCACCAGAGACGAAAAGCTGAAAAAGCCACCGCTATCAACTGATTTGAATACAATGTACAGTTATTTTCTCTTCAATATACAGTTTCGACAGCCAGTCTCTCAATTTCTCCTGTAGCTCCCTGTCCCTCCCCACCAACATTTAGTTTCCATGGATTCCTGTCTAAGTGGATTAGGAAAGCGCTCTGTTTTGCTGGAGACACGGCAAGCTGTCTGCTGTCCATCAGTCCACATCAAGCACATCCAGTGTGTCGGCCTCCGCCTCCTCCTCCTCCTGTTAGAAACTGAGGCCGAAGACGGGCGCCATGCCAAATACGCCAGATAGTTTCATCCACAGCTGCAAGCAGGCGGCCGCCCCAAGTAACAATGGAGTCTACTCATTAAAGCTCACCCGACTCCAACAAAGGGAGAGGCGGGGAGAAAGTAGGAGCGACAAAAAAAAAAATAAAGAAGAACAAAATGAAAAAAGGAAAACTGTCCTTAAAACCTAGATACTTTTGTGTGCTCATAGGCCTTGTATATAATGTTCAATCTTTTTGGCCTCGACAAATATTATTCTTTGATAGATAAAAAATAGAGTTCAAATAGGGGAAATAACTTCCGGCAACGTTAATCTACAGTACAAGTCAACATTAGTCTATTTACAAAGCCTATTCATTCATAATCAATAGGCTGTACAGGAGAACTTTCCAGAATTTGATTAGCTGGAAAGGCGGTAACACACGGCTTAGATGTTCAGGTGTGAATGTGGGCAGCCGCTTCACACCCAGCGCCGGCTTCAAAATGCCAATGGGGGAGACTCATCAAATGATATGAGCAAATATCAGATGCTATATCTGGTTTTGTGGCCCCAGGCTATGCAGAGCATGCCTCCCACATGCGGAAATGAAATGCATCTCTCCACTACCATCAAAAGCTCCACCACCACTACTGACAACAGTGGAATATCAGCCTCTAAATCACTTCTTTTTTTTTTTTTTTGCAAGCATGCATGATGCAATTAAAGCAAAGATCTACCCTAAAACAGAATGTACACCAGTCTTATGTCGCTTTCTATCTTAACTGTACTATTTTAGACAGGTACATCAATATTTGAACGAATTTTCAGTGTGACTTTGAATCTGTCAATAAATGAAAATGGGTGTGAACAGCACTGTTAACGTTGTTTTTACACACTTTTTTTTTACTACAGGCTGTTACGCTGCATTCGATTAGCTGCAGCTTCACAGCAGTCAAAGAAATCTCTGCCCCAGTTGGAAACTCAGAAAAATTACAGCAACATATGAGCTGGCCACATAAGCCTTCATTTACTCCAAGGGGTCCCAACAGCAGCCTGTGTGTTTTTACTCTAACATTAAAGGCTGTTGCTTTCTATTTCTGTCATATGGTTAAGAATTACAGAATTGTGTTCCTGCAACCAGCGGCTCCTAGATTTGTGTGTGTGTGTGTGTGTGTGTGCGTGTGTGCGTGTGAGAGAGAGTGAAAGAGAGAGTGCGGAGGCATGCTGGCAGTGCAGTTAGCATGTAGCATTTGAGTTCCTCACCACATCCTCCTTTAACAGTGGGGACATATCTTGGTGCTGTGCCCACGTAACCTGACGCCTGCTGGTAATGGCATTTCATGCTTTCACAGAAGCCTTGGCTCTGGGTGGGAGGGGTGGGTGGGGGTGGAGGGGTGGAGGGGTGGGGTGTGTGTGTGTGCGGGGGGGGGGGGTAGAGCTGGGCGGCTAACGGAGGCCTGGGTAGCCCGACAGAGGGCGGGGAACAGCTGGCCTTTCATTGACAGGCTTTGAGTGCTGGCAGTTAAGATTTCACTCCAAAGAGGGGTTTGGTGGTAGGGGGGTTGGGGTGGACTCTTCCCAATTCCCACTAACATTGTTCCAACGGGAGCCAACTGTGCTTGAAAAAAAAAAATATTGCTGTTGGCCTGGCAGACTTGCATTCTACTATCAAGCAGGGCAAGGAGCGAGGCAGCGTCTCCGCCTGTATAGACAGCCAGCAGGCAGCCAATATTTATATTGAAGAGGACAACTGGAGTGACTGGAGTAGAGTGAAGGGGAGCACCACTATGATGCTGGATGTTAGTACAGCAAAGGCTAATCAATATTTGTGAGCAACAAACTTTCTGCCAAAGCTGCAAATCGCAGAACCAAGACTCTTATGTGTGATGTCATACCAACATACAACTGCTCCATTGACATTGAAAGACTAACTTTGTGGACTTAGTGTTTTTTTTTTACACCCAAATGAGTTTTACATTGCAGAGAAGAATTATCCTGGGTACCATCACATTACAGCACCGCTCGATCTTTGCCAATTCACTCAGTGGTCGCAGATTTAAGGGGCAGGACAAACTGTTCTCTCTTGTTTCAAACTATGGGAGGCAAATATTGACTATTATAGACCAAACTGTCCCCACGCACTGCTATTCACCTTTAAAGCACGTTTTTGTGGGCAAAGACAACAGTCACATGCCAGAATATGGTTCTCGTATGAGGAAAGGGAGTGACACAGCACTAAGCCCCATTGTATGTCATTCAACAAGAGAGAAAGGACGTGCTATCCTGCAATCTTAAATCACATCGCACAACCTCCTGTCATTCAATTTGTTTCTTACATGTGGTGTACACACAGTGTCAAGTGAAGTGTGTATTTATAAACTCCACGTAATTGGTTCCGTCTTGCTATATTTAGCTGTGAGCGCGGCTCCTCCGGCGTCCGGCAGGAGGGTGCTGTGTGTCCCTGCCGGGGCACCGTACCACCCAGAGCTCCCAGCATCCTCCTCTGTCCTGCAGCCCCCGCAGAACTAGGCCACCCAGCGAAGACATGAACATGCTGATTGTTGGGGCTCCAGGACATTTACCTCCCCCTTTAGTCCTGTGTGCACTGGCCAGTTGGTTCCCACACTCCCCTGCTGCAGCGTGCATCGCTGCTCCCCCACCTTGCCCCCGCAATGGGGCCAACCAGCAATGACCTCACCGTGTACGGGTGCACACAGGCACAAATCCACACGCATGCACAGCCACAAACACATGCGTGCAGCTACACACACACACGCACACACGCATACACCGACTCCGCTAGCACCACCATCCCCCCATCGACCCCGAAATCCCACAATGCCGCTGCGGAAGGGCACGGGGCATGGCATTTCCAATGTCATCCACCTCAGCTGACACATCCTCCGTCCAAAGCACAGTTAGCAGGCCGAGTCACAATGACAAATGCGCTCAGACAAAGATTAACAAGTAAACATGTCGTCGTGAATGATGCAGGCGCCCCTTGGGCCAGTCGGTAACAAGATGCATCGTCCCTCCAAGTTTCATCAAAATTGGATCGGTGGTGTAGCAGTCATGGCCAAGTTTGAAAATTTGACCTTTAATTATATTGCCCTCATCAGGCCGATCAGCGCCATTTTTTACATGTCAGAACACAGTGTCAAAATGTCTCATCCCTCCAAGTTCCATCAAAATCGGACCAGTAGTGTCTGAGATATCGCGGTGCAAATTGGAGTTGCAAATTTTGAAATTTTAGCATCCCATCAGGCCAATCAGTGTGATTTTTAAACACTGGAACACAGCGCAAAGATGCATCATCCCTCCAGGTTTTGTCAACATCAGACCAGCGGCATCTGAGATATCACCTTTTCTATTTCATCGTGCGGGGAACAAAAACACCTTCTACAGGTGATCTAATGTCGGCATGGCAGGATGCTGCACTCTTGGCCCTCTCTGTGTCGGGGAAGAAATGTGGCACAACACCGTTCCTCTGGCTGCGTCATTCTTCTCAAGCTGCTTGGCAGAATAAAAGGCCTCTCTGATCAAAGGACCCAGAGACAGGTTCCAACTGAGAAACCTGCCGCTATCAAAACGGTTTGTTTATTATGCATTGCCATGACAATATCAGATAAGAGATCTAAAAATATAAGGGGCTAAAGACGCGGGCAGACGATGACAGAGTAAAGCGTGCAGGTTACAATCACTGAGTCTGTATGGCGGAGGAAACGGAGTGAGATAAAACAGGGAAATGCCTCCTTTCATTCTTACTGGATACAAACAGCATCAACAACACAGGACTGAGATCAACTCTTCAAACTAGAAGCCTGAAAGTCTGTATATGTGAATTACCCTCCCTTGAACTGAAGGTTTAGTATCACTCCTTCTCACAAAGTAAACATGCTTAAATTCTGAATACTCAAATGCAGGTACACTGTATGAAAGCTAATACAGCACATTTCTAAATGTGAGATGAATCTGTTTTCTCTAGAGGGAAACAGAGGTTAGAGCAGAGTGATTTGGAAATACAAACCTTGAGTGCGGTTTTAAAATAGTCGGCTTGTATAAAGAACCTATTGACATTAGATAAGCCCTCTGAATTGGAATAAAACAATGAACAATGCAAAGTTTCCAAGCCATATCTCAAGTATGGGAAATAAAGGGCTGCGAGAGTAGCAATAATGTAAATGAATTCAGTTGATTTTGGTATGATGTATACTGTCCTGCGGTGAATTCTGTAGCCTTAATTCACAAATTCACGGCCACTCAGAGCCGTTGATGAAGCCCTGCAGTCTTTTCTCTATGATTTGGTGACTTGGTGAATGTATTCTCCTGTTATAGGACCAACCGTACAACATCAGAGAAGAAGGCGCAGCACGGTACAACAAGAAGTCAGTGTGTCTCTATCGTTCCACAGCACAAAGCTACCAGAGGCAGGCCAAGCACGGGGTGGGGCAGAGAGGGAGGGCTTGGAGCGGGACCGCAGGTGGAACACACCCCTGCTACATATAGATACACACCCAAGGTGGCCAATGATCTCCAAGGAAAATGTCACCCTGAAAAATTATTGACAAGGCAGGGCTTTGACTGTCGGCGAGCGCTAAGAGGGAAAAGCGCATGACATACCCTTGCAGCTAGGGAAACACTAACTCACAGCTATAGGGTTGCCTCCCATGTCTCCCATGCCTCCCATTCAGACCGTGGCCCTGCAATACTATACCTGCTAACAAGGCAGCCTGACATTCTGCCCCGACTATTTACTTTCCGCTGGATTTATGATCTCTCGTCTATTCTGCGGCCAAACCTTCTTATATTCCCTTTTGATTTCCCAGCACATTTCCTTCCATTGGTGTCAATCTACTGTGTCAATGATTGCCGGGCACTGTGTGTGAACTTTGAACCTGCAAGGCAAAGGCTCTCTGTCTCTCTCTCTCTGCTGTACTGGAGGGAGGAGGGGCATGGGAAGGGGGCTTGAGTGGAGGGGGGGGGGTTAACTCGTTTACGATTCGCACCATAAAGCTTCCTGAAAGGTTGGTCAGGCTGAATAAGCAAGGATATGTTAACCTTTCACCTTCCCACGCACCCGACAGTGCAGAGTCACAGGAAACGGCTACAGGAGGGTGTGTGTTTTTTGAAAATGCGTTTCTGTGACACAGTATATGCGAAAAGGCAACTCGACGCGTCTTTCTCCTCGCGTAAGAGCAGGTGTTTGTGCGGGGCCGTCCCGGGAGAGGCGGCCCGGCTACAGTGTTGTGAGATCAGTCCCACCTGTGAAGATCAAATATGAGGCATTTATTATACAGGGGGGACTTATCTAGCGCTCCCTATCTGATGGGCTATGTAATGGAGAGGCCCTGGACAGATCCACTTTCACTGCCCTGAAAGCCTGGAGAGGTGACCCAAAAGGAAATCATTATGGGAGAAAACAAAGGCTTGTAGGCGTGGAGGAGAAACCCTCTGAAGGGTACTGCCCTCTCTCCTCCCGCCTCGCCGTTTAGACTGGAGCCACTGGGTCACTGTAGCGCACGTGTGTGTGTGTGTATGTGTGTGTGCATGCACGCTCACGTGTGTATTTGTTTTTTGATCTCGCTAGTCTAAGTTACGCCTACTGATATCCTCAAAAATATCTTGATTGTTTTAAAGCAATAACCCTGTGTTCCTGTGTATTTACACATATGCATTGGCCACCACAGACATCTACAGTGGAGAGTTGTCATTTTATCATATTGTGGCCAATGTATCATGATGCATATTGTATTGTGAAGTTCCTCGCGATGCCCAGCCCCTGTGCTACCACTGTGTGTCCTCTGGGCAACCAGGCAGACACCAGTGAACTGATGCAGGCTTTGTCAAAGTCAACCGTTGCAGCTAGCTCTCGCCTTACCAGCCCTTCAATAAAGTTCTCATGCAACCAGCACTCACTACTTTACGCACATTGTTATATAACCAACTACAAAGAGCTGCGCAACGCCTCGTGACTGAAATCAAACTCAGTAAGGGATAATTGCCCATAGGCGGAGAACATCAAACTTAATTGAATTGTTGTTGCAGCCTGTAAAATCTGTACCTGTTTTGTAACTTTCACCTTTAACACAAAGCGCATGAGACCGCATGCAAGCACGCATATGCACATTCACACGCAAATAAAAGACAAATGCAGAGTGCAGAGTTCCCGTTTGTTGACAGTGCCATACCCAATCTGTCGCTGGAACAGTGTGTTTGGCCACTGACAGCAGATGCACTTCATGTGATCTTCTTTGCTGCTCCACCCATCACAACAGGAGAGGGCTATCATTTATTGTAATTTAACTTAAACATCCATCATGAACCGCTCGTTCAGGTCGAGGATGAAAGAGGCAGGTTGCTGCCATTGTCTGCCCGATCGCTTTTCCCCTGGCATGAAAGGCAGGGAAGAAAGGGCAGGGAGTGAACACCTCTGAATTAATTGCGAGCTGCAGAGATAAGGCTCCAGTGAGAAGCTGCTGTCTCTGCTGCTTTGTCTGGGTGAAGCAGGCCAGCGGCCCGGGACTTCCTGTTGGGGAGAGGAAGTGGGCTTGCGAGAGGTAGAGGGGGAAGGGATTATCTCTCCGCATCAGCAGGCTCCATTCAACCAACGGTGCAGTGTTTGGCCTGAGGACATCTGACATCACACTTTCAGATACAGACTGCGCCACACACACTTCAAAGCATTTGGGTGTTTGCATATCAATTATAAAGAATCATATTCCAAGTTTAATATACACACACGACTATCCACACTTCAAAGTATGATATGTTTACATGCCATCAAGACTTCCATGTGCACACAGATTCAGTGTAATACGGGTGAGCACCTGGTTGAAGTATGATGAAGTTGCCACCTGATCAAATAAGCAGCATAATACACCATAACACAGACACACACACACACACACACACACACACACACACACACCATATTATTATGCCACACAATTGCCTGTCTGTTGTCGCCACCACTCACCTACATTTATTTCAAAATCCTTCGCTAAAAGAACTACAAATGAATGCAAACATTGATTCAGGTAATATTATTTCATTCCAGGGTCAAACTATTAAGCAATCTGTTTTGCTACTGACATGAATCTTCACACCACTTAAAGCCGGAGGCAGCATAATTTGTAATATAGACTAAACTGACCACATGTGCTGTACTTGAATTACCATACCACTGTATTAGAATGCTTTGATAAGACTTGTCGATAAGAGGCTTTTTGATAAGAGTTATCTCCTTTGGGCTTTTTTAATTTTGGACTAATTAACATGAATCTTGACAGATGGACTGTCGTACACAAATGATCTGTAAGCCACCAAAATCAGATAAACATTATGGCCTTTTACATATCAACCAACAGGGGGCATTACAAATACTCAAAATGATCATCTCTGAATCTGGCTGACCTGATGATCCTGATATTTGGTTCACATGTTCTAAGGTCCTACATTAGTCAATACTTGGAATTTGGTTGTGATGAATCACTTGTCTCATGACAGCATATAACTCAAACAGGGATAATTTCCTTTATGAAACTTGGTATATGCTGTATGTCAGGACCTTTATTTGAAGCGTGTGTACTGAATTATATGAAAATCCAGCGGAATCTCAACCCATTTACTATGAAAGTGTTGCCATGCGTCAGAAAAATACAGTTACTTCCTTTGTGGTATCTGATTTTTGGTGCTACTTTTTGATTAATGTAGCTGAAATGAATAGGATCTTTTTCTCGTTTCATACAAAAAATGCTCCAACTGAATATCACTAGATATGTCAAGGATTCAGGATATTCAAGGTATGGAATTTTACTGTGTCAAATTTTCACATGCTGAGTTACAGAGCTTTTGGTACAACCTGATAGATGAGCACTACAACTGCAATTCTATGAGGTCAATTTTAATAATAGAAACTGAACAGAACATATAAATCCTAAAAAAGCTTCATTTGGTGAGTTGATTAAAACTACTTATTCTCACCTTGTTTGCACTCTTTGAGCTGTAAAACTCGTTTGCTGTCTGATGCCGCTACTCTGAAAAGTATTTTATATGCCTCCTTTATTGTACAGTAACTGCACTAAAAGAAAATGGAACTGGAAAAGGGATCATAAAAAAACAAGTTCAAGTGGAGTGGGTGAAGCACCTGCCAGTTTAGGGAAAAGCGAGGGATTAAGAGAGAGAGAGAGAGAGAGAATGGGAGGAGACAGAGAGAAAGCAACGGGGAGACAAAACAGGAGGGAGTGCTGAGATAGTGCTGCGGCGCTGGGATAGTTCTTGAAGCACAAACTGTGGCTGTGGGTTTTTGGAAGGACTCCAGGGCTTGTAGTGCAGGTCTTCTTTGATAATGGGCCACAGTATGTGTAAGAGCGCTGGGCTGCAGCCAAGGTACACAGCCTTTTGGTAATAGTTAACAGAGTGGGCAAACAGTGGAAGTCAGTGGCATGGAGGTAGGTCAGAGAACTGCATTAGACACTGCTCCCCCCCCCCCCCCCCTCACCCCCTCACTCTCAGATTGATCTGGCATTGCTGGCGCACTGGGATACTTGGCTCCGCTCCTGGGGCTGGGGCTTGGACCAGAGCTTCATAAACATGCTGTTGACTCATACAGGACAAAGTGTTGTAATGAGCAGTCGCCAGGACTTTCTTCATGAAGTACTGTGGGATATAAACAGTCCTCCCAAAACCCTTTGAAGAAATAGTGCCATCAGCTGATTTGTTTCCATGTGATGACATCTTGAGTACATTTACGGGATTTATGAAACAAGCATGACACTGTCCCGCAGAAGTGTCCGTTTTCAGATTTTCACGGGGGGTCACAACACTCCACGTTCCCCCTGTGCTTGGGGGGATGAATGGGGGGGGGATTAGGAATGAGAACTATGAAAGCTGTGTGATTACCATCGCACCATCCATTACCAGTGTCAGTGCTGTGGATACAGCGATGTGGCAAAACATTAAATCCTCTTTGGAGAACATTCCAAGCGTGTCCAAACACACGTGTGTATGAATGTGTGTAAAATGGAAGGAATGCACACCGGGAGCAATCTCAACACTAATTGAACACCTATATTAATGTAGTATAAGACGAGGAAGAATCGCATACAATCATCAATGTAAGTTCTTTCATCGCCATTATTGTCATCATGTTCATGGTCATGATCAAAAAAATGTGCGAGGTACTGTAACTTTGTAACTTGAAAAGCTCGGGTCAGATAGAAGTCATGGAAAGCTTTTTAAATTAATAGATTCCTACTTCCATTTCTCATTACACAACAGTTAGTTGTGGCATTCCAGCCATGATGTTATTTATTAAAACAAGTTATTGGCCACAACATGCTTCCACTCCTGTGCTACTGCTTATTTTTCTGATCTTATTTTTTCATATTTGTTCTGATTTACATTCAACTGACATTCACGACGTTGGACTTAATACTTTGGAAAATGCGATTCTGACCGAAAGACCGTCGGGTGCATTATCTGTGGGTCATCGGCTGTTAGTGGTCAACCATGTAACATCTCATTTGGCAAAGAACGTAAACATCAAAGCTTCAGAGAACTGCTCTCAGAAGGCACTTTTGTTCGCCGTTTCTGTTAACACAGTGTCAGCCTGTCTTCGGGATTCTTCACGGTCAAATTTACTCTATCACCGCAGCGGTAGTGGGAGAAGTGATTAGCCTTTGAGAGTGTGTGTGTGTGTGTGTGTGTGTGTGTGTGCAGGCATCTTGTTTGCCTGCCTGTGTGCATGGTGACAGTTTTTAAGTAGCCCTGCAGTCCCAGACAGTCCAAGGACTCATGAGGGGGAGACATGTCATTACCCAATCCTCTGCCAACCTGCTGCTCTAATCTCAGAGTGAGCAGACCAAACACCAAACCACACACGGCCCTGCTATAGTCTTTAGAGCTGGCATTCAGGGCGGCTGTGGTGTAATGCTGTGCTAACCCTAACCTAGGGCCCAGAACAAAGAGCAACACCATGCTCCGCTCCACTCCCGCACAGCAATCTGAGGGTTTAAATAGTAGGCCGTGTGGGAATGGGGCTTGGCAGCTCTAGTCAGTGAGAGACCGTCTCAAAGTAGAAAAGGAGCCGATGTGAGTACATGCAGCCCTAAAGCCATGCCTTGTTAGCCGTCAAATACTGCTTTTTTTCCTCTTTTCTGGGTTTATTGCTTTGGAGCGGCTCCCACAGCGGGGGTTATCAGGTGAACGGCCCTGATGAGACGTCATGCCCCCGTTCTTTCAAACACAGACGGCCTTTTGATCCGCCCACCTGCCTCCACTCAACCGCTGTGCGCCAAGGGCAGCTGACTTTGAAACGCAGGGGATCTGTTTTTTTTTCACTTGAGATTGGAGGCTGCAGCAGGCCTAACGTTGGGAGTAAATGTAAATACAGCGGTTATGTAACCCAGATGTAGATGATATTCCAGCGGCTCTATCGCTTCCCAACAAAGTGCCAGTCGGTGGTCAAGGCCATTTGAAGAGAATAATCTGAATGAACACACAAGCATTCCAAGTGGAAAACCAACATAGCATGCCGGCATGAAAAAAACAAGATAGTAATGCATATTTTGAGCAAGTTCAACAATGAGGTCATACGTGTTTCCGTTACCGACTAGTGTTAGCTGTTAGTGTTGGCTTAACATCTACTTTAGCGCAGGACTCCAGGGGGTTAAACGTGAGGGGAGTTAGTGACTGTCCAAGCTCTCCCTCCCGCCTCTCTCACAGCACCCTAAACAGCAGTCCCTCAGCATTCCTGTTGGGTGCCAAGGTATTTACTTTGGACAAGAGAGGGAGGCACTGTGAGGGACTGCTTCTAATTAGGAGCAGCCAGTCAGGAGGTCATGGCCAATTGGAATAGGTCCTCTAGATACGCACTCCTCTCCTGAGGGCTGTCGGACGGGACACCAGGCACAGTCCGGTTGGGTTTAGTTGTTTTTGGAGCATGCAGCAAGGTCACCGCGGGCCAGAGCTGCACTGGATCAGCTATTCCACCGCGGATAAGACTAATAAACGGCTGGTGGCAACGCTGTTATCACACACTTAATGGGAGCGTCCAAGTGTCTGCAGTCCTCACAGTGTACGGCTCTAAAATGGCCTTGCAGTGCCAGTGGAGCCTTTGAAAACATGTTTCTACAGTTGTTATGAACTGTATGCAGTCCTGAACAACGCTCTAACTGGGGACACACTAGAATGCTATTGTGTCTATCATTGGCCCAATTTGGCAATCTGGAATAGTTTTTTGAACTTGACCTCATCTAGATGGATTTTGGGACCAATGCCCAGCCCTCATAATGTAATAATAATAACATGATACTTTTCAGATATCCGTAGGCAAATCCTCTTTATACTTGCGCCCCTCCACAGGTAGGACAGAAGGCAGAGCTGCCTACAGGACGGCACTCCTGGAGCTGGTAGGGATTCAGTGTTTTGTTTCTAGTTTGCCACACTACTCAATATCTTGTAAAGTGAAAGAGTTTACAACTCAATCTGTTGCACCTGATCAGAAGTATTTAACTTGTTTGATTTTTGTGACTTGAAGCCTTCCTTCAGACTGTGAATGTATGTGTGTGTGTGTGTGTGCGTGTGTGTGTGTGTATGCACCCATATGTTTGTGGTGTCCATGACCATGTGACCGCAGGACTCAGTTCAAGTTCTCTCACAAAGCCACATGTGACTGTCTCTGAAGGCCTGAGCGTACATATTTAGCAAACATGCCTCCGGGGAGGAGAAGAGCTCTCCCTCAGGTGAACAGATATGAAGACATCAGTCAAGCCCACTTGTCTGGCAGACATACTAGCCCTTTGTCTAATTCAAAAGCATGCACTTTTCATTTAGATTGGGAGCACAGCCATCTATCATGTTGGCATGCATGTGACTGGAGATATGGAGAGGAAGCTATAGTCCTGGTATGATGACCACCTCGCATACATAGACAACGATCACTCACTTCCCCACTCAAACAGCATTCTTTAGGGACAGACAAGCTACGATGCAGCTACTTGCATTCAACTGTTCAAAGATGGAAGACGGTGCTACGAGCAAAAAGCTACAAAGACTAAAAAGTCTCTCAAGCCACAACAGCAAATGACAAAACAGTATTATGAACACTGTATTTTGCACAGTGATATATCACCTCTTCACTAGACATTTCTGTTGGAGCTAGCTTACTTGTCTCTATTGTGAAGATGTGACTTGCGGTGGTGGGGGCCGACTCTTGTATCCTGTTTAATAACCTGTTTGCATGCTATGAGAAACCTTGATAAGGAACCTGGGATATTCCAATATTATCCAGGATACTGAAACTTAACATGTTATCCCATTTACCGTTGGTTTATTACCGTTGGTAATAAAAGTCTTAATACAAGTTTTTCCTTGTGTACTTTGAATATGGCTGAATAAACTCTGGTTGGCAGATGACAGCATCTTTCAGCAGAATCATTTACAGCTCCCATAGACAGTGACGCAGCACACTACACACAGACACCATTACAAAACACTGCGGTTACAACTTGCAATTTTAAGCAATTAAATGAGAATTAACTGCATTTTCATCAGCTGGGTTGAAGCGAATAAATAGGGTTCCTGAAAGTAAAGACATCCGCCAGAAAATGGAGAGGATTTCAATAATTGATTAGTATTTGGTTGGTGGTTATTGTTTTTCGTGTCAACTGATGTTGGGCATATTTCATGATGTCCGAAGAAAACAAAGGAATGTACTTGGCTATAGTCTAATGCACCAAATAATGGTCATACAACCAATACAACCAATAAGCAGCATCTAGCCTCATTGGGAGTGACGGGATGTAAGACATTTCTGTAGTGGACAGATATTTTACAGTCGGTCTTTCAGAATTTCCCAAACCACTTTTGAACTGTTGGATTTTTGTGCAGTGAGACTGAACCAGGCATAGGGCTGGGCGATATGGTTGAAATCAATATCATGATAATTATAAGGATTTTTCTCGATATCAATATATATCACGATATGGTTCATGTATGCAAAATCACGTTAAATAATCAAATTAATGTTCATCTCATTGAACCAAATGGTGATGTTAGGTGTGATGGCAAACAAAACAGAAATATTCAAATAATATTCCTACCATACCTCATTTTATCAGAGTTTTTAAAGTAAAATTTGCTTGTCATCATCACTTTAGACAGCAGAAATGTGTATCACGAAATCAAAATATCTTCATATCATCACGATATGATTCCACTGAAAGACGATAAACGATAATATCGAATTATCACCCAGCCCTAACCAGGCATATGTCATTATATATTCAACAAATGTGTTTCCATCGCTATTTATCTCAAACAAGCGTAAAGTAAATTTTTGCGAAATTTTCTGTTTCCATTCAGCTTTTCTAATTCAACAGACAGTATGAGTTTGAGCACCATTACTGCAACAAACACTGGAGCCTTTCTGAACAGAAGACAAGAAAAAGGTCAAAAACAGGACATGCTGTTTGTTGTTTGGAAGTGACCATGTGACTTTTGGAGACATAAAGCATTTTCTGTCAGCGGCGTTATCTCCCTAGATCTGGGGTTACAATATGGCTTTTGTTGTCACGCAGCGCTGAAAGATCTAAGTCACTTTGATCCCGCTTAATAGAGTTTGGTAAATGATCTCAGCGTGGGAGCCCCGCCCCCCTGCGCACGCACACACCCGCACACACACTCACCATGGACACACACACACAAAGACTCACTCATGCTTGCACACACATCCAGAAAGAATCAGACATTCACACAGGTGAAAGCTGTTCTTTATGCGGATCGCTGAGCCAAGAGTTTGAGCAGAAAAAATGCTTTTAAGTCCAGTCGGTCACATACTAGAGATGCTGTAATTTAACAAAGATACTCTGCATGGTGCGGATATGTCTGAAATAACCAAATAGTACAAATAGCTCTGCAGTTTAAAGCCAACTGTGTCACGGTGGAACAAAATAACCTCGTATGAAATGACATTGTTGGAGGTGGATCAGTATTTGCCGAACCGACTTGCACAAAACCACACGAGGAAAGCCTGAGAGAGTGACTGAGGAGACACAGGGAGCCAGAGAGAGGGAGGGAGTTTGTCACAGAGCATTTATCTGTGGTATGGTGATGACTCTTTTCCTCCAGCCTCTCGGCAAACTAAGCACTTCCTGCCTTTTGAGTAGATGTAGCCATTTTTGTCCTCGAAACTAAAGCACACGCAATGAATTACTACCATTTTAAAGAGCTGTCAAGAAACAGAGGGGACTGGTTAGAAGGGAGGAGGTGAGGAGGAACGGTTTGAAGCTGGAGAGAGAGAAGAGAGACATGAGGAGAATGACAAACTCCAGAGAAGCTTCTAAGCCAGTGATCGGCCACTTTGATGCTGGCGGGGGCACAAATGGTCGCTCTTGCACCTACGGGGGGGCAGTAGTGCGTAACGCTGAAACCCACATTAGCTATGAAGTAAAACGGCTGAAATAAACAGAACATTTCCCACCTAGTGATGAGACAGCAAGTATAAATGTGGCCCCAAAAGATTTGCAAAATCCAAACATACAGTGTACTAGTGGTGAAAATGTAGGGCAGGGGCATGAAACTTCTGACAGCGGCTGATGTATTCACAAAAACTCCTGGATATCTTTACTATTTTACTCTCTACAAACAATTATTTTCACCTGGGAAGGAAACCAAAACAGCTACAGGCAAAATTAACCAGCATTTGGCTAATGGCTGGTCTTCATTTCCCATTAGTGTATGAATTATACGACCATATGATGCAATTGTCATCTGTTGCAAAAAGGTTCACTGTAAATCTCTATGAATGTGGCCTTGATCCCCAGGGAAGGGATAGCTTGGCCTCCGCACCCGCACTGGATCACCGGGCTTTCCTCTGTACTCCCAGTGGATCAGTTTCAACTGGAAAGAGACAGGTGCTTCACTTGACCTGGACTGTCAGGACAAATTCAGAAAGGTCACTCACGATACCCATCTCACTTAGTATGCAAAAATGCCAAGGTCCTCCCAACAATTTAACCCTGTAGATTTTACATAATTGAATTCCACTGGGCTCAGTGGTTAGCACTGTCGGCCCTGGGCCTTTCTGTGTGGAGTTTGTATGTTTCCTCCCGCAGTCCAAAGACATGCAAGTCAGGTGAATTTCCCATGAGAGCATCACTGTGTTTCCCTGCCTTCCGCCCAATGCATGCTGGGATAGGCTCCGGCCTGACCCTGAATAGGAATAAGCAGGTATGAAAATGAATGAATGAATTCCAATGACCCCGACAACACCCTGGCCCTGCCTGGCTATATCAGGTAAGGTGCTTGAGTGTGTGTGTGAGTATGGCCTCTTGAGAGTATGGCCGCTACTTAAGAGATGACTCATTCCTCTCCATTGTAATGGATGCGTGGCCACATAATGGCACAACTTAAAAGAGCCGCCTACAGCCGCTGCTCCTTCAGTGGACTGCTGGAAAATGATTCTCTGAGACACAGACAAATAAAAAGAACAGCGAGACAAAAGTAAGGCAGGTATAACAGATGACCTATTTCAAAAGGTGAGCCACCACCCCCTCTCAGATCAATACAACGTCTGCACGTGTGCACACACACACTACAATAATGGTGAGGGAGGACAGCTTTAATGTGAGCGAGATGATTTGGTGAGGCTGTTTGTATTTCTACTCTGATCTGTCTCTCTCCTTCCCCCTTTCCTCCCTCCCTCCTCTCTGGCTCACCCTGTCTGTGGGCCGATTCAAGGATAAGGCCAATAGTAATGCCTTTACCATATTGCATTGTCTGTGTGTGTATACTTTGTGTGTGTGCTCGCATGCTCTAGGAGGGTATGAGTATGTGTATGAAAAAAGATGAAATTAAGCATATGAATGAAAGAAAGCTCTTTTGCACTAGTGAATGAGTGATTGACTGTGTGTCTGTGAGCGAAGCAGTGGTCGTGTCAGCATGTACACTCAAGAAATAGAAGTCTTCCCTGGTTATTTGCATGAAGAGAGCTATGAAAAGTAGAAAAGAATGTGTTGTGTAACACGCGCCTGACGGACACATTCAGGAATTCCAGACCAGTTCTAATGACTTAAAAATACGGGGCCGGCAGAATGAAGAGATCTGCCATGTTTCCCCTTTACCTGCCCGTCCTTTTTTTCTCCCAGTGCCATGAGAAACATCTCAACAGCCATTTCTGGTGGAACAGGGTGGACAGGACAGCGCTAGCCCCTGTTTCCTGTGCTGCAGGCTGCAGCCTTGTCAGATCCCTTCTCAGGAGAAACCATTAGGCCGGGCCTTGTCTGATAGGTCCAACACACATTGGGGTATAAGCGAGTTAGAAGTACGAATTGTAGTTTCAGGCCACTAAAGGAGGGGGACTAATAGAGGCACAGTAGCAGCCAGGCTGAATTGTTGGACCAGACGGAAAGACAAAAGACATCTTGTGCATTAAACTGTTATAACAGTTTACTGACAGCAAACGTACAATCAACACTGATCATTTATTGCTGTGTCAGCGAGCTTTGTCCGACCATAGAAATGGCAGGATATGAATAATCTCCATATCAACAGCGGTCAGGCATATTTCTTATGTATCCCTGCATGAAAGTGAACGTTTGTCCCCAAATGGCCCCCCTTTCAAAACAAACAGCGGTTAATCATGGCAAAGTCAGCATTCTTCTGCAAGGCACTGTGGCCAAGCTAGGGGAAATTGTGAGCTTACAGCCATTTCATTCATATCTTTATATAACTGCAACTGTAGCCGTGGGGCAGATAGGATGGATGGAGACATGACTCTACTGCTGTTTATGTTGAGGTCTCATATGGTGTCCATACCAGGAGGAATGGCACAGCTTCGTATGCCAGACATGATCACAGTCAATGTGGATTGAGGCTTATAGCAGAATTCAGAGCAGGCCTCCTCCACTCTACTGTCATCTCTGTTGTTGCTGTTGCTGTATTGTAACAAGACGCAGGGATCAGAGACTTCAGTAGGCAAATCTGTCCGCCAAATGTGTCTGTTTACTACCTGAAGATGGTTCTACATTCATAACCAATCAAACAAGTGGAAGTTTTCTAAACATGAAACAAAACAAAAAAACGGATTGAGAGCAAAGCACCAAGTTGGAAGTGAAAAGTTAGTGTTGGTCAAACGCTGCCAGGACAGAACATTCAACTGATCAACAACTGATCAATGCTAAATTCAGCTGTTTTTCTGCCAATATCTTCCAATATCTTATTAGATTTCTATTATATTACATTTGACTACCTTAGTGCATCTAATAAAAAGCTGGTTCTCACAGCTCAAACGAGTTCAGGGGGCAATTATAAAACAAAAATCATAAAATGTTGCAGGCACCTGCATGCACTTCAGTAATACAAGCAGCTGTGTTGTGTGCCATACATCAAAAAGCGTAGCAGTGGAGCAGCAGCACCCTCCACCAATGGCCTAAAGTAGCGAGGAGCCCAGAGGAGCCCTGGAGAGGCCGTTATCTCATCCAGGGAGATAGGAAGTATGGACAGGAAATCTAGAGGGAGGGGGAGGAGGAGGCCCATATGGGAAGTGCAGTGTAAACAGTCTCCTTTTTTAATCATCCCGGCTCACGTTCGGAACTGGACACACTTTGATCTTCTCCCTCGGCTCCCCCTCCGCCCTCCCATCCCTCGCTCCCTAACGGCTGTGCCGAGGGCCAGCCGGGGGAAAACATGCAGATAGGCTCGGGGAGAGGAGGAGGCGCTCAATACCTTGTGGGACACTGAGAAAGGGAGAGGGAAGAATGTGAAGTAGTGCAGAGTTAACTAGTGTTCGATCAATTGCCCGGCCTGCCTTAATTATACCTGATGTCTTTATGGGAGCTCACAAAGGTCAATTCAACATTTCACGG
The DNA here is from genome assembly GCF_046629955.1 of Centroberyx affinis. Classification (NCBI taxonomy): domain Eukaryota; kingdom Metazoa; phylum Chordata; class Actinopteri; order Beryciformes; family Berycidae; genus Centroberyx; species Centroberyx affinis. The sequence continues at coordinate 101,222 of NW_027280868.1, read as the reverse complement.
GTACAAAGCCCCAAAAATACAGAGTGAAGAAGAAAAGGAACTCAAAGGGGACTAAGCGGAAATGGGGGCTTTTAAAAATGTTTAGCTTCCTTTAATTGGGCAGAATGCCCATTGGAGGATTAACTTCAAATGGAGGGGCAGGCGTAACTAACTCCTCCTCTCCACTGGGCCAGAGGACAGTTGACAATCCTCTCAAGTTCAAAGCTATCCCAGAAGCCTTTTCACTTCTCCTCTGGTCACTCCGCGAGCTTTGTTTTGGAAAAGGGAGAGAGTCAAAATTCCTCAGTACTTGCATTTGTCCAAATAGTGCTGGCCAGAGCCCAGACAGTGTTCCAGTGAACGTGTTCATTCAGAGGACAGAGCATTCTACCAGAGAGATTACAATTTAATAGATCAGAGAGAGACGCACCATAGCACAGTCTGATGAGTTGTATACACTGAAGAAAAGTAAAACTGGGAACTCTACCTCCCCCAAGCACATAATCATTCTTTATGATTTTTAGTTGTTAGCAAACATGATCTAAACATGATTTGATGGTGTATAAATACGGTACAAAACTTGCTACTGCCAAAAACTAGGAAACATTTATCTGTATTCCTTTAACAGCAGACTACAAGTGACTCTTTCTCAATGTACAAAACCCTTGCAATAAAGTCTTTACAAATGGAACTTCACTTTTTCTCCTCAAGCCAGATCTTGTTTTCCTAGAGATCACGCCAGAGAGCCAGACAAATCTAATGGAGCAGCAAGACAACCTGTGGCCCAGAGAGACAACATGCTTAGGAAGATCAAATGTGGCCAAAGAGGTGTAATTACTGTGGGTTTTGAAAACTGGCTGTCATGCTCCACCACGGTTGAGAGTCAAATTCGGAGTAGCCTGGGGATCTGCGAGTCAGACATGCCTGACTACTGGAGAAAAGAGAGAGAGAGAGAGAGAGAGAGAGAGAGAGAGAGAGAGATCTACTGCTGGATCCTTAAGTGGTGTGGCCTCTGTCTCTAGGCTTTTCTTAACCTGTAACCCCCAAAGTAGAAAGCAGTTTAGCCTCACAACAGGTGTGCATCTACCAATTTGCTTCAATGGTTTTGTAACTAATATCGTTAATGTAGGTTGGACAGTGTTAACACAGAGGAGAGACCTAAAGAGGGAAAAAGAGAGAGAGAGAGAGGGAGAGGGAGAGGGAGACCTACACAACTCAACCTCCTTCCCAGCCTCCATCTCCCCCCTATCCCCTGGAAGACAGGAACATAAAGCGGGACCGTAAAGTAGCCTGCCGAGGCAGCGAGGACCTGTTGGGACAAGCCTGAGCTGCAACAAAGAGCATCCTGCAGCACAACACCACCTCTGTGCACTGTAGCTTCAACCAGGGAGAAGGGAGTCTGACTCAACTGTACCTTCCTGCCTTTTTACACTCGGAGGGAACGGCAGGCAACGGTCTGACTTATGGAAGGCAAACAGCTTGGCTCTAGCAGGTAAAACATCGCAGTCCCTCCTCTACTGGGCGGACAAAACCAACTGTGCAGACATGTGTGGCCAGTTAAAGGATAAACCAGGGATCTTATCAGCAGAGGATTAGTCTGTCGCCGTCCCGGCTGTAGCAGAGGGAACCGTGTTAGGTAACGACTGGGGCAGCGGTGCACCTTCCTTCACACCTTCAGGGAAAACGTGGCAGCCGCCGCTTCTACAGCACCGGCTCCCATGTGCTGCTTTATGCTGAAGCCCTGTGCACAGACCCGGTCACAAAGCGTTAAGATCTTTTCACAACCATGGCCTTCATCTGACTGCTTTTCATTATAATCTACACTTTAGTCATAGCGGATTTGTATTTTAGCCCACAGATCTCCAGTTGACAAAAAAAACAAACAGTTGTGCACAGTTCTATGGGAGAAAAAAATAACACAAAACAAAGAATGTGGAAATCCCAGAAAGCTGGAAGTGGCTTTGATCTCGGCAGCACTGTGGTACGCATCCATAACACGTTGTCAGCATCCCACGCACACGCATTAAAGCTAATCAATTTGAAGTTGAGAAAGAAGTAAACAGCCATGGCTTTTCACCATGCCTAATACTGGGCTTTCTCTGTGGAGAGGCCATGTAAATCCTTATCAATTATGGCACACTGCAGCATCTGGCTTGCCATTCACAAAACCTCCCACACCTGGTGAGTGAAGAGAGACAAGATCCTACAGTACCTCATATCTGTCGTCCCGTTTCTTTGGAGACGGTAAATAAATTGACACAGCCGAGCTTTATGGCCCAGCAACCTTAATCCACTCCTGAATCCTAAATATGCACACTGAATAGGCCACATACTTTACATTTACAGAGCAAGGGCATGCAGCAAGGGTACAACAGCTTTTGCTTAAATTATAGGTTTGCATAGGCCTATACATGATTCGATCTGTTGTTTAGCAGCCTTGAACGATGCCTTTGTATCAAAGCGGTGGGAAGAGCATTGGATGCCCTAAATAGTTAAGGGCAATACAACGCTATCACCTTAGGAAAGTTATGGATGGAAAAGTTGGCAACCTTACCCAAACTCCTGTTTTTTGGCAGAAGAGCTTAGATGGGAGGGCCAGGAAAAGTTAAAAAAGATGAAAACAAACTAACCTCAATAACACATGTATGTCATCACTATTGTTGAAGGAATTTAGATATTCTGTCATCACACGCTGAGTGGGAAGTGTGACACTTTGGACGGCTCTTGGAAAGATGCAGTGCAATAGTGAATAATGCCATCTTTTAACTCATGGTCACTGCAGTGTTTGCTTTATCAGACTGTGGATGCTGTGTAAACTATTTGTTAGGTTAGAAAAACAGGTGGGGCCAACAGGCTGAGTCACTCCACAGAGGGATTTGAAAGACTGGATTGGTGCACTGAAAGACGGGACAGGAGTGTTTTCATAACTAAATTCCAAATTAATACATATTACATGCAATCCTTTTGATCTATGGGCTGTGATTTGTTTTTGTCCACCGCCAAATGGCACAGTGTGTGATAGTAAGGTTCAGTGGTTCCCAAAGTGGAGTCCTTGAGGCGGTTATAAATGGTCCTCAGCAACATGGCAAACAGCTCAACTTAACCAATATTTACAAAATATTGCTCAGTGGGAGAGTATGGGGAGTATGAATTTAGCTATTTTGATCATAGTTTTCAGTCGACTCTTATCTGTCCACCTACAGTGTAGCGAGATATGATACTCTACAAAATTATATCTAACCACAAAAAACTCCTACCTAAATTTAGGGAGTGGGGGATCCCCTGGGACACAATAGTCTACTATCACAGCAATGGGTTAATATGATTCTACTGTATATCAGGATGGCATGGTTGCCTGGCGGTTAGACCGTACTCCAATCAGAAGAGCTGGGTTCAAGCATCCGCCCTGCTGAAGTGTCCTTGAGCAAGACACCGAGGCCCTACCAGCTGCAGGGGGCGCTGTTCACTAGCTGACCTGCCCTGGGAAGAACCAAAAGAATATATCCCTACGGAAAGCAATACGTGATCACATGATTATGTTATTACGTGTTGGTCCTTGGCAGGTGGAGAGGTTTTGGGAGCCCCTGGTGTGGTCGCATGTTCTTAATGACACCTTACCTGCATTAGTTTCCCCTCCGCGTATCCTGCGCTTCCTCCCACGAACAGCCCCTCCAGAGTGATGGGCTTCCCGGTCGGCTCGTGCTTCAGCAGTGTCACCTTGATGACCGCTCGCAGGGCCGGCCGCTCGGACTCCAGGCCCGGCTGGCCCAGCACCACCTGCAGGGCCGCCATGAGCAGCCACGGCCAGAGCCCGGCCAGGCGCCGCTGGGGGACGGTCATGGCCTCGGCTGCAGCGGCGGTCCCCGGCCGCACATAGTGGACTTCAAAGCTGGCAAGCACCGGAGATGGACGCTGAGCGGAGAAAATAATATTTGTGTGTATACGTCCCCCGCTGTCCCTCTTCTTCTTTCTGCCTCGGCAACTACTGGGTAACAGGTCCAATCCAAACTGTTAAGGCTGGTGGACTGCCATAATAACTCGTGCGTGAATGTCCTACAACTTCCATGCGAATCCAGCACCGAGATAATTTTGTTTACATATTCAACCTTTACATCGGTTAAAGAAATGCATATCACCTAGTGCCCGGAAAAGCCAAGCGCTAAGTTGTAGAAAATTGGTCGCTTCTGAGATGAAATAAACTATTAGGAACTTTTATCCAGTGTCACTAACGTGGGTGGCGAAACACTGCATGCACAAATGCACCATGAAGACAGACAGCAGAGTTGCGGAGCTTGAAGTGTGCATTGGTTTCAAACAGCCTGGCCTTCATGAGATAAACAGACATCAAATGTCCTCATTTGCAACGTGTATGCCTATAGTTTAACTGTTGTATCCTCTCCCAGCACGGCAGGTCCAAGCAACAATATATCGATCTTCATCCGTAACTGATCTGCTACAAATATTACAGCGTACACGAGTCACTGTAATGTACAATCACATTTTGCGACTAAATGCAATGCAATGCAAAGCACTTCAAAGGCTATTCCGTCTTCCAGGCGCCACAATTTCTGGATAAATCCATGAGAAATGCAGAATAGCGACGACTTGAACTTCAAAGGTTGGGCTACAGGTTGCCGCCTGAAAGTTATAAGACATGTTGACAGATAATAGCCGGTATCATGTGCCAAAAAGTAGGGTAATACCTTGACAACCACTGAGTTGCGAAAAATAATCCACGAAAAAGTTACTAAACGGAGTACACTGGACTATTTAATCATTAACCGAGCCAAATGCACCGCTGCCTTACTTCACAGGCTATAACTTGTTAATTAAACTCGGTCCGATATCACGTGTGATTTCTGTAGCAGATCCCTGAACTTATTTTCAACAGTCGCTCCGCATCTGAACCTGCTCGCTACAAAAACACAAGCATTCCCCGAGTTCAGTGTCTCTGTTGGACTATAAGAAATCAGATACGATCCTCCTGAGGACACCGAAGGAAAATGAATCAGTTACAAAAAAATCAAGAAACGAGTGTACAGAGTGGAAAAGCTACAAAAACGTCGGAATAAGACTCGTCCAAACTCCTTGTGATCTCCATCGAAAGTTGATAAGCTGGAGAGACACACTGTACAGTCATGACACCGTCCCAGAAGTCTACCTCCCGGAGTCTCTCTCTCTCCCCTGGGATCTCATTGACCGTCTCTACCTGCTGACTGTCCTGCTGCCTTCAGGTACTTTCTGAAATAAGGAAATTAAGAGTGGAACGAACATGAACGACCCAACCAAGTGCTACATGTGCCTGAGAAAAGTGGGAATTTTAAATGCTACCCAGCTTGCCGAGATACGACGTTTAGAGGGTGTCAACAATTGATGTTAAATATGATGTTTGTTACTATTACTATGTTACTGTTTGGAATGCTAGGTATCCTATATAACTGGTATTAAATAATGATTTAATAATGTGTCTTTTTTCACTTTTTATTGTCTCGCGTTTTTGTAGTTAATAAATTATAATCTTTAAAACAACACAACAGCCATCACAAACTACTTTTGTTTCAGGGTCTAATTTCTTATTATACCCTACCAAAAGCGCTCAAATGCGTGAGAGGTTGAATGTAAGAGTTTACGAGGAGTACTTGAAGGCAGCATTTGACGCTGAGGGCGGGGCAGCCGACAGCAGAACCAACGGCGAGTGCGGGGCTCCCTCTAGTGGGGAAACCCTGCAAAACAATCAACCACCTGCAGTGTGCTCATAAAATAATGAAACGATTAATTCTCTAAACTATGCAACATTTTAATCGTTATGTGCTTTAAAAATACATATATTTAAAAACATTAAAAATAAAAACATTGTATGTTAGAAGTGATGCAGTGACAAATAAAGGTGAATAAGCTATGACTTCCACTTGGTGATCATGTGGCAAACAGCCACGAAAATAAACAAAAATCAATTATATTTTCAGAAAAGTATTAATTTCTACTTGTTCCTCTTAAAATACCCTATCCCTATATAACTAACATCAGTTTGTGTGGTTAAGCTGAGTTTAGGAAGGTTTACCTTCCACTACATCCCTGCATACAATACATGCCTTCTCTAAACTCTGCAAAATTTGAATCATCAAACTTTAAATATTACAATTCTTTGAAAACATAACATGTTGGTAAAACACTCTGGACAATATTGTGTTAAAATGCTGAAAAATGCAATAGTAAAATGCTTTGCACAATATTGTGTTCAAATTCTTAAAAATGTAATCTCTGGTAAAAGTAATTAAAATTCTTTAAGAAATAAAACAATATTATTGTGGTGTTATTCAAATGTATATGTCTGTTTAACGTCACTAACCATAAGGCAACACACTAAAATCAAACTGTGAGAGTTGTTGAATTTAACTTGTTTTGTAAAAGTTATCACATAAATATTAAATTAGAACACAGAAATAAACTTTTACACTATAAAAAAACATTAAAGTAAAGTAAACTAAAATGGTTATTAAAATAACTTATGAAGTGTTACAAAGAAACATACAACAATTGTGGTAATTGTGAGAACTTCAGAGAACTTCAGCCACCCTGGATTGATTCAAGACTTATTACATGCCAGTTAAATCAGCATGTTGAGTTCTAAAACACAGAATAACCAACCATAAGTAAAGATATTTCAGTGATGACATAAATTTGTAAACATTTTAAATTTCTCTCCTGTTACTGGCTCTTATTCTGAAAATATATCCCAAAATGTTCAGTAATGATTTGGTTTACTTCCTGGTGCTCCTGCTCTTCTGGGCCAGTGTCATCCTCTAAGGCGCTGCAGACCTCGACATCCAGCACCTCGGTGTCCTTCGCCTCGTCACTGCTGACCTTGCCAGGGCACTGAGAAAAGCAGCGCAAACAATGTAATTTGCTTCCACTAATAGTTACACAAGAGAGAGCTAATGAATACACATTAATAGACAAACATAATTATATTTCCCTTCATACAACTGGCTGCTCCAAAGTTTGTTACCTTTGGAAAAGGTAAAAGCTAAATGCATGCAGAAGATCTATAAGGTAAAGGCTTACCTTATGGCATCTTTGGGTAACCCACAGGTTCCTCCAGCTGTTCCCCTTTCACTGGCCTACCATTGACAGCAATGATAGGTCCACATGGAGCTGGTGGGTCGTCTCCCACGGTGTAGACAAAGCTGTCACACTGCGAGGAGACTGGCAGCGTGGTGGACGGCTCAGACACAGAGAGCTGCTTCTCTGGGGTTACAACTTTAACCAGGCAGATTTTAGAGGGACCCTCCAGCTCATCGACGATCTGGAAGACCGTGTCCAAGTTAATGTCACATTTATTCATCTCCTGGTTTTCATCATTCTGTAAATCCTGGTTCTGGTTCCCATGACACAAAATGTTCACAGGACAGCTTGGCTACAACAGTGAAATGAAAATATAGATTTTAGACTTATGCTGCACATTCAAGAAATCACTCTTGTTCAATCACAATTTCACTGTGAACAGAGTGACTGATGACATGATTTCAGAGTCCTAAAATCAAATGGCATGACTGAGTGGGTTAATCCCACCTCACCTACCTGGTAATAGCCGTGGTGAGAGAGTGAGGCTGTTTGATGGCCACTACCAGTCATATTTGATGCCACTGAGCCTGGAGGGTAGCACTGACCAACTTTCAGAGAGGAGACAAAAGTTTATAATTTAGTTTACAGCTGTGAGGTGGTGCTGCTGTAGCTGAACTGCAACTTAAATGTAATGTTTGAGTTTTCACAAAGGTGGAAGAATCATATTGTAATTACTCGTTACTGCAATTGAGTAGCTTGTTTGTGTACTTGTACTTTTTTTTATATATTTTTTTTTTACTAAAGTATTATACTATGCTACATTTGAAATCAGAGCTGTCAGAGTGTACACATTTTGCAGGCTCTTAAGCATTGCACCAAAAACTGTCCAGTTTACATGCGATGAGTGAGGGAAACAAGGTTAGGGAAAGACAGTTAGTGTCAACAGATCCAGATTGCCCTCACCCATCGCCTTGGCCTGTTTAGATTCACAGCTCTGAAAACACTTTGAGTATGTGGGTGGAGAGGGCTGGTCTGCACAGAAAGCACCACTGACACGTCCCTAAATTCGTGCCAATTCATTTACTTTGTTTATGCACTTTTGTTTTTTATTTTTTTATTAGAAGACCCTAGTTTGACTCTGTCCTCTCATCCTTTTTGAATTGCATATTTAAGATCATATGTAATAAAAAAGTTTTTGAGCAACTAAGTAACTTTTAAATGAAACACATTTTGGCACCAGTCATCTTAATTCTACTCAAGTAAAATTTCAGCAAAGTGACAGCACTTCTATGCCAGTAGCTTATTCTGTTACTCTTTCCACCCCTGTGTATTCCTAACAACTGACATCATGCTCACCAGGGGAATAGAAACCAGGCTGATATTGTGCATGATGGGGGGTGAAATTGCTGAATCTCTGGCCAGAGTTTGCGAGGCCCTGTAAACCCTGTTGAATATGCATACTAGTGGGACCAGAGCCTATTCCAGGGTAGCGGTGGATGACAGATATCGGGATCCCCTTGTCAGTAGTGAAGATTGTAGGGGAGGGAGCAGCACCATGACCCATCATCAAGGTACGTGGTGGGACTGGGGTCTGATTATACTCCTTCATGTGCTGGGTTCTGTTTGGATGGTAAGGATGAGTTGATTCCTGATGTGTCTGTCCAATAAATGAAGAACTGCCTACAGAAACAGTGAGAAAACAAAGAATGAGAACCGCCTGTGATAATAGTGAGAAAATAAGATATACAACAGAATTTTTCTTTGCAATTTAATGTTTGTTTCACTTAAAATGCTTGTAATTGTTTCATATTCTCCTTATATAGTAGCCCTTGAGAGGGTTTGAAGGGATCCCTAAAATAGTTTGGGATAGGAACAGTTTAACTTGACCAATGTTTGATTCAATATAAGTTACCAAAACTGGAAATGGAAAATGTATGATCCTAGGTTCCTGCTGCTACCTCCCCACCTCCATTAGAGACTGATATGTATTTGGGAACTCCTGCAAAAGATAGCAGGCCTAGGCCTATATGGATTACAATACAGTTACCTCTTTTCTCAATTTTCTCTCTCCCGTCGCCATCACCACCTGGGAAGAACCAATTGTAGCGACTGGGGGGCCGACTGTTCACCTCCATGCCGGCTTCTAGTTTGGCCTTATTGCTGGTGGTGAGTCTCTTCAGATTGACCAAAAGCTCAGGGTGGTTTCGCTTGAAGTTTGGGTTGTGAAAGTGATGCTCTGTCCCGTTCTCCGCGGTGGGATAACAAGTGCCGCGATTTACGTTATTTGTGTTACCTGAACTAACCACCACCTTCCTAAAGCCGTATAGGTTCAGCTGACGAACGAAGCTAGTGAAGTTGCTGGTTTTGAAAAGACAGGTGTTTTCAGAGGTGTTGTTGCAGGGGGACAGGAACTGTTTCTCGAAAAGCTGCTGCTCAATGATCACACCTTCCCCACTGCTGTCCCAGCGGACGGCTCTGCTTGTGGGGCTGTTCACCAAACGCCACAGCTTGGCAGGAAAGTTGTTAGGGTTGATGAGGGTAGAGAGGAGAGTTTCATCAACATCCATTTTTGTCTGTATTAATAGAAACAAAGGCAGTGTACAAAATGTTACACCTTAACTAACGCTAACGTTAGCTGAATTACACTCCAACTACTAACATGAGCTAAGTTGTAACCTAAGTTAGTGAACGATAGTGTTAACCAGGTTGTCCACAAGTTTTCCCAAATTAAATTGCAGACTTTTAAAGACATTTTTATTGCCAGTTAAAATGAAATATAACGTAAATGCAGCAACTAACGTTAAAGTACACATGACATTAAAACAACTGTCTTTAGACCCCGAATACAGGACTGCTTGTACAAAGATAACAGCAACATTTTAAAACTTCTAAAAGTTAATGTTAATTGAAGACTTAAAATGCTGCACTTAGCTGTAGTCAAGTCAAGACCTGCAAAGGCAGCTAGATAATACATTTTAACATTTTTAGACCTTTTACAGACTTGCCGACAACCTGCTTATGGTGTCTTAGCTAAAAGTTAACGCTAACGTTAGCTAACATGCTGAGAGCTCACCAACAAACTGTTATGAAGCTAACGTTAATTGTTTAGAAACTAGTCAGATAATATAACGTTAAATTGAAACGACTGTGAATATATCCTTGTTGGCTTTGGTATCATGCTATATGCTAAACAATTAACTTATCTAGCGTTACTGCACCTTTATCATTGTCGACAAAACCTTCTCCAGTTCTCAGAACCGTTGGATGTTCTTTAACCGTTGGAGCTTTTGGAGTTTTTAAATGTCATTTCACTGTTAATCCTCGAGCTAACTAACAGGTAAGGGTCTGAACATATTACCTTCCTTCTACTACTGGAGAGAAGGACAAAACTGTTCATTACTTGCGCTATCTATTTAAGTTAAGTAATTGGTTACATTTTAACATCTAGGTATTATTATTTTCTGTTTTTTTTACTCTCTATTCTTATCTTTATTATCATCACTGTTAAAAAGTTGTTTTTAACACATAGCAGTGTGTATTTTTTGCGGTACAGTACATTTGCGTTATTTTTCATCCATAGACTACAAAAAAAATACTTATTTTGTGTTTTCAACACAAGATAGGTTAATAGCAACGCAAGGCATGTTAATAACAACCCTTATTGGTATAACATGTGTTGTTATTAACATATATTGTGATGAAAAGTAACACAAATGTGCGTTGCTCCGAAGAAAAACAGCTTTATGAGTGTTTCTGGTGCTTTGTCTTTACTTGCTTTAATTTATGTGTATGATGCTTGGTTTGTATTTGATTATTAAAACACTCTGTGAACTCAGTTTTACAAAACGTTAAAATATTACTTAGTAGGAGGAGTAGCAATAGTAGTAGCCTAGTAGCTATGATGAGTGTTAGTATTACGTAGTATAATTTTTTGATGCCATCACCTGACAGGTAATGCTCTCTAAAGTGTGTGTGTGTGTGTGTGTGTGTGTGTGTGTGTGTGCGTGTGTGTGTGTGTGTGTGTGACACAAAGGGAAAATCTGAGGCCTATGGAGCTTCTTTAACTTGCAGTTGAGCTCTCATACTCTAGGCCTGTTCCTACACGCCCAAATCTACTTGGATTATGGTTATAGGCTTACTGGTTGTGAAAAGTGCTCACAGGGTCTAGATTTATTTTGCCAGACACAGCCTCAAGTGGACTCATCATTTGCAAGATGATATAAAAAAATAAAAAAAAGCTCTCATCATCCATCCATCCATCTCTGCTTTTATTATTTGAGGATTCAATGTATTCAGAAAGTTTTCACAGGTCTGGCAGCATAACCTTCTTTTATAATTACCATAACCTAAATGTTGTCTATTATGTGTTTGCATGTATTATCATGCATGTCTAATTCAAAGTGACTGCAGCCACAGAGGTAAGGTGTTTGAAGTGAAGACACAGTCAGACAAAAATGCCCATACCAGTGAACAGTGTCTTTTTCATCTCATTTTCATCATTAACTGTATGCCTGCTCAGTTCTGTGTGTGTGTAAATGCCCATGTGTGTAGGTAAGAAATAGTAAAGTCCAATTCCAGATGTAATAATAATAATAATAATGATAATAATAACTTTATTTGTATAGCACCTTTTAACAAGACTGTTTACAAAGTACAGAATAAAAAGGCATAAAAACAAAGAAATAAAAGCAGTAAAACAATAAAAACAATAGTAAAAAGGACAACAAAGGATACAATTTAAATACACAGAAGTGTAAAAAAACAAAACAAAACACGAAATACATGTAAACCAATTTACCACCACCTAATTAAAAGCAATGGTAAAAAGATGTGTTTTAAGATGCTTCTTGAAAGTGCTGAGAGTATCAGTGGCTCTTAACTTATCTGGGAGGGAGTTCCACAGGGTAGGTCCAAGGTAGCTAAATGCTGACTCACCACTCTTAAGCCTAATTTTAGGGATGGTCAGCATACTGCTACTGGATGATCTAAGTGATCTACATGGTACATATCTCACTATCATATCACTGAGGTAGGGTGGGGCGAGACCATGAAGACATTTAAAAACTAATAAGATGATCTTAAAATCAATTCTGGAAGATACAGGTAGCCAATGAAGAGATTTAAGAATGGGTGTAATGTGGTCTCTCAGTCTAGTGTGGCAGCAGCATTCTGAACTCTGAAGAGTAGTAATTGAGTTTTGGGGTAATCCAGATAGGAGGGAATTACAGTAGTCTAGCCTGGTTGTCACAAAAGCATGCACAAGTTTTTCACAGTCAGCAGTGGAAAGTATGTCACGGACCTTGGAAATATTACGTAGATGATAAAAGGCCGTTTTGCACACGTTACTGATATGGTTCTTAAAACAAAGATCACTGTCAAAAATTACACCAAGATTTCTTACATGATCCTTGGCCTTCAGGGATAGGAAGTCAAGATGAGGCAGAATGTCATCTCTCTGTGCTTCATTACCAATGATCAGAACCTCTGTTTTATCTTTGTTTAGTTGTAAGAAGTTCTGAGACATCCACAAGTTGACATGATCTATACACTGCAGCAGGGAGTTAATGGATTTGTGAGAATCAGGTGCTATAGATAGGTATAACTGTGTGTCGTCAGCAAATTGATGATAGCAAATGTTATAAGTCTTAATGATATTGGCAAGAGGAAGCATGTAAAGGCTAAATAACATTGGCCCCAAAATTTAACCTTGGGGAACACCACAAGATAAAGCATGATGCTTGGAGACGAAGGTATCCAGCACAACATAATATTCACGATTTGTGAGATAGGATCTGAACCAGTCTAACACTGAGCCGGAGAGTCATCTTTTGAAAAAAAAAGAAGAAATAAAATAAAATAAAATATATACTGTGTATATATATATTTTAAATATTCCACTCCAAACAAAATTGCCCCATGTTGTGCGTGTCCTAATGAATATTCTATATTTATCTAAAATTGCTAGACTAAGCTAAGATTTATCCAAGTCATATAAGTCATTATACAAAAGAATTCAAGAATATTCCCTCAACTGATTGAGCTCATGAGTTTTTATACAGGCGAACTTCAGGACACAACGTTTTGGGGGTCCTTTACCTAGGTCCTCACTGGCGTAGTGACGTATTTACCCTGCGCCGGAAAAATATACAAAAGACTCATCACTTCGATTTTTTCCAGTGCTATTATAGTTTTGTTACTCCAAACCTTTCATAATGGCATTGGAAACGGTTCCTAAAGACCTTCGCCATTTGCGGGCTTGTCTTCTATGCTCTCTTGTGAAGGTAACTTTGTAAACTGCGACAAAGTATTACGCAAGCTAGCTTTTCTGCTAACGACGACTGCCGCGTTTCTCTTCATTGTGTTGCCTCTCTAAACCTGTCTCACACATGAATAGAAATATTGCCGAAATATTGGTTGTGTATTGCGCTAGTAACAGGTAGTAGTACAGCTAGAAGTCGAGTAGTAGAGTGCGTAGACGGGTACAAGAGGGCCGTAATTCTTCACATTTCCATCCACTGTACCCAAAATACACTCTTAAGTAAAGCTGATAGTTTGCAATGTAACCTCATATTTATTTTGACATTTCACACCTTAAGCAACTCGAATACAGAGCCATCACAAACAGTCTGTCGCTGTCCTAATGATATGGAGCTCTGAATATGCTGATTGATGTCTTGGAAGTTATGTGTACTTGCCTTCATGATACATAATATAAATACCGACTACTGAAGGACTGATTTGACCTTTTCATTATTTCCCTTTAAACAACGCACAGGCATCATATTTTGTTCGTCTTCGAAGATACAAGATGTTCAAACTAATCTGATATCTAAAGATTATGTTCGTTTCAATCAGATGTCAAAACAGAACTTACATTATGTTCAATTGAACTAACTGCTGTACTGTACAAATCAAATGAGTCATTGCAGTGCTAGAAACTTCTGCACAACAATCTGCGTAACTTATTTCTGTCTAAATTGAAACTTATCTATTGAAAGCTATAGACACAGTTGATTGAGAAGACTCTCCTATCAGAATGAATTTCCTTACACTACATTTTTAACTGGTGGTCTTGGTAGCCCCATGTAAAAAAAGTTAAGAATCGCCCATCTGCAGGTGTCAGAAGTAGTTTGGATTTTTCATTCTTTCATTCCTTCTTTCATTCTTACTCTCATTCTCCTACATATATGCCTATCTAACCTGTTACAAACTCAATCTTCTCCCTTGTCTTGCTTCATCAGACCATTGACCAGTTTGAATACGACGGCTGTGACAACTGTGAGTCGTACCTCCAGATGAAGGGGAACCGAGAGATGGTCTACGAGTGCACAAGTTCCTCATTTGATGGGTAAAGACTTTCATTTGTTTTCACATCGGTTATGCCTTCACAGTGCCTTCCTGTTGTGTACTAACCTGTTCTGTGTGTTCACAGTGTGATAGCCATGATGAGTCCTGAGGACAGCTGGGTGGCTAAATGGCAGAGAATAGGTAAAGAATGTTTTACACTGCCTCAACATTTTGACAAACATTATACATTGTATGAGTGGGAGTGGGAGGAGTACTGATGCTTGGCCTTTAATTGTTTGCCTAAAACCTCAATAGATACTGTGTCCAAATACTGTAGAGAGAGAACAGTCTTAACAAAAAGTATTATTGATGCCAAATGTGCTGCTGTATACTGTTAGTACCCTCTGTTTGACAAAGACATGCAATACATGAGAAGTATTCACATTTTTAAATTCAGTTTAATGAAAAGGCGCTGTTCAGCATAGCTACATGGTGTAGTGGAGTATGTTAACCCACTGTAGGCCCATCTTTATTTTTGGTCTGATCTAAAAAATATTGGAAAAGTCATATTTTGTGCCCCATCTCACAGGCAACTTCAAGCCAGGTGTATATGCAGTGACAGTGACAGGACGACTACCTCCAGGTAGGTTATATCTAACTGCACCGCCTCAACATGTTACTCTCTAAATCACACACACTTGGAAAGGAAAGATTTGGCCATAATACAGTTTTACATTTACTGCCTTTTGTCATGTAGCCTTAACTGCACATTATTGCACTACCTGCTATTTACATGTTTAATTTTCATCTCCTTCCTCCAGGCGTGGTGCGAGAGCTGAAAAGCAGAGGAGTGATCTACAAATCCAGAGACACAGCAGTCAAGACATAAGCCTGATTGCTCCCACTTTACATCATCTGATAAGTTGCATCAGAGCAGCATCACACTGCAGCACCAATTCCAGGGAGACGGAATAATGTCGGGACTGATTATGGTTGCAAAAATCAAGTACAAGTCTGCTTACTTGTCCATGTGTCCATGGTGTTTTATAGAACTGCCCTCCAGACCTTCAGTTTTTATAGACTTAAAACATTCTTTATGTTGTGATTATAAATAATAGGATGGGTGCATTTATTTGAGTAATTGTTGGACAATAAAGATCTGTTTTTATAAAAAATGTCATTGTCATGAAATCACGGTTCATTGTTAATAGTCACGATTCTTCCAGCTGCAGGCAGAATGATTCACTCATCTAAATGGGCCACAAGATGGTGCTTGTTACTGCATACCTGGAATAATTGCAGTGCCATTCACTGCCATTAGGGGGAACCATAAGCCTAACTATTCCTGGTGTTAAATCCATTTTTACATTAACACCTATTAAACAGTGCTGTTTGAGTTTCCCTTGACTTTATCATATACAGTTTCCCCAATCATATTATAGAACGCCTTTTGTGTTCAGCATCTATCATAGCTATTGTGTCACTGTAACATGGCCTGTACTACAGAATGATATTTCAGGTTTATAGGTTGTCATCCTGTGCAGTTTAGTGTGTCAGACATTGTTCAGGTGCTGTAGTCTGTTGTTGGCCCTGATGTCCCTGCAGATGACTGTTTAGGATGCATCATTGTTTAATATTGCCAGAGGGTGCAGGTATTGTTGCTAAGACACATTCTGCCATTCTCTAATTTCATTGTCACTTGATGGGTGAGTGTCATTCACACTGAAGACAGTACATGTGCTCAGTATGTGGAAGATGTCACTCCTACCTAAGACAAACCAAGCGATAAGTAGATCAGCATTTCAATATATTGGCTCTTGGCATTGATGTTTTATTACAAAGAAATGGTGAGTGAAACTGCTCTATAAAAGGGAAGACAGCTGAGGTTATGGTTTGGTGAAGCAGAAGGCTTTATGTGAGAATGGCTTCCCTCATATTACCAGGTCACGACTGATTGAGCATTCATAACAAAACACACTCTGCCCATGGGATTCACAACACGTCACAATATTTAATCCAAAATATGAAGCAAGTTATGTTAAAACGGAGAAAAGGAGAAGTAATTACATTGAAATAAAAGGGAAAAAATTGAAAAGCATTACGCAGAACCCAGTCTATAAAAGTAGGGTATTAAAGTTGTTAATGTGGCTAACTTGATATCCTTGGGCAGATTGTTCCAAAGTCTGAGGGTCTTTTGTTTTGTCTTTGGAACAGCCAATAGGGCCACATCTGAGGTCGTGCCATCTTTTACCAAGGGGCTAAAAGATGAGTGATGTAGTATAATATACAGGAAAGCTGACCCAGTTTCACAGCCATGTGCAAGAACATGCCCCACTCTGCTTTTCTGGATGGATTACAAAGGAGCATGGAAGGAAAGATGGGACAAAGAGATGGTATGACATGCAATATACATCATGAGCCGGATGAATGTATGGCACTATGAATGTATGTTATGTCACCATGGAGGCCATGACACCTTAACCAGGCTGCCGCTAGAGGCTGGTCGTAACAGTCAAATCACAGGAAGTGAATCATTCACAACTCATTTGAAGCACAGAAATCTGAATTGGTGTAGTGTAAAATTAGCAATGAGCCGTTATCAGTATGAATGGCTCACAAACACTTCTTTACTGTAAGTAGTGATGTTATAGTGCGGAGAAGTGATAAACACCATGGGTGGAGACTTCTCATCAAACTAGTCCTGAAATACAATGCTCAGTTGCCATACACATTTCATAACATTTTGAAATACTTACATAACATGTACATGTAACATGTGCTACACACCAGGTTTGCCCAATTGCTGTCAACAGGTTTTCTGTGAAGAGCCAATTCTCCTTCAAAGTAGCTTTCTTGAAAAAGGTGTAGGATCAATATTTGTCACTGTTGTGGCCCAGAGCAAACAAATGCTCCCAAAACAATTTAATTTATACTTACTGTACTATTTCATTTACGCTGACAATGGAGTATTCATCAATCCTAATTTACTACGCTAATTTTCTCATCAAACCAATAGGAAGATTAGCATGGAGACTCACCATTTTTGAAAATAATGTGATAGTTTATTGAAATTATTTTTTTCACTTCTCCATCCACAGGGAGGTCAGAGTCGGTCCAAAGACGTGCAAGTCAGTTGGACTGGAGACAAGAAAAATCCCATACGTGTGAATGTGAGTGTGAGTGTGTTTGTCTGTGTGTCTGTTTTCTACACTTTATTAGAGTTCAGTCTGGTGAAAGCCATTGTGAAAAACAGCAACAATTTACAATAGCCTTATTCCAGTGTATTAAAGTGTATTAACCTGTTTACTAACCTATGGAGAAGTAAGTACTTACAAAAGTGTTCTTTCCTTTATTTAATTAATGTTATGTTATGCCGCACTGAGCACTAAGGTGATAGATTATAATAAATGATACAATGTTTGATTATTTGCACAAAATTAAATTAATTGGACCAAGTGTTTCTATTCAATTTAGTTTCTAAGTTATTCTGGTATGTTCAAAAAAATTTCAAATCAGCAGGATTTGACAAATGTGTTCACAGCACAATGCAGTACTGCTTGTAGGATAGTCAAATTTCATAGAGCTTTAGTGCAAGTTTACCTTTAGTCTTATGTATTTACTAATCCTAATCAGTGATAAACAGTGGCAAACTTACAGTACCACAAAATAAGAGAATAGAGACACTAATGCATGTTCGATCCATACCTTTATATGTAACACCTACAGACAGTACAGTGGACTTATTGCTGGTGAAGTTGGAATGGCTTCATTAAAGTAAAGTGTATCACTGCATTGTGTCAGATGCTACTGGTTTGAATCTGTCCTGTATGTGTATGTTATAGCTTTATAATAAAAAGCTGAGCGCTGGATATGTTGATTGACCTTTTTCAGGACCAATACACCAACAACCTACAAGTCCTGTACTTGTGTGGTGCCCATATTAACACTGTAAAGACAAGAGCATGACAATGTTCTGCAGGATGTAAGCTCTCACCACTGAAACTCAACAATCACCTTGGTTTCAAAAACAAACATCTGGTGATGTAACCAACCAGTTGGCTACAGACGAAACCTTTATCACAACTTGAACATAACAACTGAAATAACTTGGAAACTAAAGTGAACAGAAGCACTTGGTCCAATTTACTTAATTTTCTGTTGGCAAATAATCAAACATCACATCATACATTATAATACTCATACTTATTATAATACTAATATGACTGTATTCCCCTGAGGCAATCTGAAACCAACCCACCCTGATTTAACCTGATACCATATAAGGGTTAATTTTTTCTGTACTCAGATTTTCAGAGTAAATAAAAAGTGACTTTTGATAGTCTATCATTTGTCTTCATATGAAGATTTGTACTCCATAATGCTACATATCCATTTGGGAAAAAATATTAACCTACAGTTCATCATCCAATATCTCTAAAATATAGAGGACCCAGTTAGTAAAAGTTTCATCCTTTTGTCAAGCGAGGACCTAAGTTGCTTACTTGTCTTTTTTGATTTTGTCAATGATCTTGTAAGAGCAGGTGTCTCTCATGTTCTCATTTTGGAACAAAACACCTCACATCTTCCCACATCTACATCTTATTATTCAGAACTCAAAAGATGAACATGTACAGATTGGCAGACATTTCACATTCTTTCCACCTCAACTGTGACTTTAATGGAACACAGAGGGCGTGTAGAGACTTTTCTGAACTGAATGTCTAACTGCAGCGGTCGGGGACAGTTAATAACCAAATGAGAGCGCTGTCTGACAAACCACACGTGTCGGTCTGCACTCCTCCATGCGGGTTTCTACCTCCGCCTCACTGGCGGGCTGGCTGGATGTGCAACACAATTCACCAAATCATCTTTACCCTTATTCTGTCATGTATCATACAGCAAGTTCATACCAAACTGCACTTCTCATCATTTTTTTCATGTGATTTACATCGATTTTTCTACTTTCTAAGCTGAATGTGAGTCCAGTCATTTCAGGAGGACTGTAGGAAGAGGCGCACACTGAAAACAAAACTGTGAAGCAGGCTCGGCGCTGCGCAGCCTTCATGACCACAGGCGTTGTCAGGAAGGCTTTGTGCTGGCAGCTCCGCCCATGGAGCCGCTACCCGTGATGTGTCGAGTCCGCCTCTGCAAAGAAAAGCACACCCTACTTTTTCTTTCTTTCTTTCTTTTTTTTTTTTTTTTTTAAACCAAGGGACCCACAGGCCCGTTTGCCATGGCCTCATTGGTGGCTGCTATGATTACTTTTGCCCTTATTTGGATATGTCAACGCGTTTGCGAGCAAGCCGAGGGGAAATGTATTAATTCAGTAAAACCAGGCTGTCGTGTTGGGCCAGAGTTTACACAGCCTCGTGGAGGTTGAGCAGTCGCTGGCTGAGCCGATGTCAGCGGGTGACCTCCGTCTGAAAACACACACGGAAATCCAGTGGAGGGTGTGACAGAGGAGAAAGTCACGGAGTGGGTTTCTGTATCGTGACAGGGATCAACTGGAGATAGGGAAGTAAGGGGTTGTAATTTAAATGGGGGGGTGGACATTATTGACAGAGGGCCCTACACACACACACACACACACACACACACAGACACAAAAAGTGATGCGCGTGACTGTGTTTCATAACGCTCATTAAAACTTCCTCTCTGCTGCAGTCCAGAGAGCGGCAACAGAACTGAGAGCGGCAACTAGGAGTCTGTGCAGCAGCAGCTTGTCATACAGGAGGATTTCAATTCCTTTCCCCAAATGACAGCGTCTTCTCCAGAATACAGTAGTAGACAAGAAGACAGAAGTAGACAAGTGCTGGAGGACAACAGGGGGGACACATCCATGATTTTTGTGATCCAGTGTTAAGCTGGGTGCACTGCAGAAGCTGGTTTGAGTAAAGCAGGGCTAGAGGAGGAGGAGGGGGGGGATCTGGGAGAGGAGATCTAGCGTCAGGGAGGCTCGGTGTCGACGCCCCGGCTCTGATCGAGGACCTCGGGGAGCACAGGCAGGCGGGCAGGGAGGGGAAATGGCTGCCGGTCCAGATAAGGTCTATCACAGGGGACAGGCCCCAGCTTTGAGCTCCTCACGCAGGGAGCCAGGATCACTTCCTCACTGGCACTTTGCACAGACGCCTCGAACGCCAGCGGCCGTCCGCTTCTGCCTCAACTGCCCCTTCGCTCACACCGCCACGTCAGCAGAGGCCGGTGACTCAGAGGGTTTAGCGGGGCAGAGCTTGGTAGAGTGCAGGACAGAGTTTGGTAAACTGCAGGGTGAAAGGGTATGGCCCAAAAAAATGCATGGCTATGTCAACACTCTAGAAGAAATCTGCAATTTGAGGCGACCAGTCATAAACAAACCCTGCCACTTCTAACAATAAAGACATTAACACCCAGAATTAGTGAATATTAAAATCCCCATAGACTTCTGCATGAGGTGAACCCAAAGTGAAGCTTGGCCATTGCACTCTGGCCATTCTGACCCCTAGAAATTCCTCACACATAGGATTTTAGACTAGACTGGTGATTAAAGACGCAGTCCTGTGGCTGAGAGTTTAAAGGTTCAATCCATGTCTGTTTAATTACTAATTTCCTCACCGCGTGTCGTACTGTGTGTTTATCTGCTGCAGTAAAATCCATGAACCAATTCTTGATATGATTGCAGTCAGGATGTTTGTGGCTATCTAACCTACATAAGAGAGCAATCCCAACATCCAACGCTGCTTATTGACGACACTCATTCACCACCTTTCATGATTTGTGCATCACAACAGTGTCATCTTTTCTCTGAAGCCTTTGTTTATCTCCTGGACACACATTCATGCAGAGTTCATGGAGGATTTGTTTCCCAGGTCCACTGCCCTCATATGTATTGATGTCTGAATGACGTTCTTCCTTTTTGCTCTCACCCAGTAACCTACATGGGCTCCCAGCAGGGATGGATGTCATGGGAGAAAAATAATGTACCATATAACCCTGCAACTTCTTTCAATAGCCATCCACACTCCTTAAAAAAGGATTGTACTCTTCTTTTATGGTGGATGGCATAGACAGTGTGTTTTCTTTTACTAGCTCAAATAACAGACATCTAGTGCGTCTCTACAAGTAGAGAAAAGTTGTAAATTATTAAACAGAGAACTAAGCTATGCACATTTAAATTCATGTTCCAACTACGTCTAGCATGCTCTTAACGTCTTTTTCCTTGCACACAAAATTTTGCATCAGTCTATTGCTGAGAAATGTGACAGGCCTCTTGAAACAAGATTTCAAACAAGATTTCAAATTAATCATTTGCATATCTTACGCCAATGGTTTTTAAACGGTCCAATCAGTGTTCAGGAGAGTGAACAACCTTTTCCAAAAGATAAAATGCTGAGAACAAGACTCTTAATCTGTGATATCACTGAGCAATACTTTCTGAAGTTGCTTAGTTGACGGTGTATTGAGGGCAAACTGACTCTGTGGGCTTCTATTTTTGGATCTTTTAAACTGAAATGAGCTTTACTTCATTGTGGTGTTATCAAGCAGAAAGTGAATCTAAATCTACAGAGTCCACAGTCTCCTGTTCGTTATTAGTAGAGCTTCTTCAGAAAGTTTTTCTAGGTGACATATATAGATGATAGATAGATACATGCTGCATGTATCATTACATTATCATTGTAAGAGAACACTGAATTGGATGGTCTTTATTTCAGTTTTATTCATCAGAGTCTAACTACACAACACCATAAGAATAATATATGTGAATTATTTCTTAGCGTACTTTTTTGCTTTAAAAGAAGAGGGTTGATTTTGAATTTCATATATAATTATGAATTTAATTATTGAATTATATTAATGAATTCAAGATTTCTGATGTCTATTAATGAAACTCACAAGCTACTGATGCTGAACCTTTCAACATTTTCGACGTTATTTCACATCATCAGTGCCACCTAATTCCATCGTCCACCGTATCTACTCACCCGCTACAGGGACTCACCCAGCTACCTTCCATCTTCCAGGTTATCATTATGAGAAACCACACAGTCACAGTTGGAGAGGAGAGTGTTTTCACATTTACGAGGAATTGAAACCTCTGGTCTTTCAGTTGTGAAAACCGACAGAATGTTAAAAAAGGATCTGTGATAACTGTAGTGGGGAAAATGTCATATTCAAAACGCCACTTTAGTCTTTTGAACACGAGCATTCAGGTCAGAGCTGTGATTTTCCTACGGCTGACTTTGGCTTGAATGTAAAGCTGTCTTTTTTTATACGACTGATTTCGGTGAGGATAAATACATCTTGTACAAACATTGAAATGAAAGTGTCTTTTTTCATTCACAGTTCTGCTTTAACCTCTGTCACTTACTTGCCTCTTCTCACCGCTTAGAGACAGCAGACAAGCAGCTTGCTGTGAAGCAAACAGCACTGTGCTGCAGCTCAGAGGCTGATTTCACACCGGCTCTGAGACACAGCGGGTTTTATACATCTTTAAGTCATCTAGTTACACTTTTTCATTTTAGTGTCAGAGTAAGTTTTTTGGCTTGTTGTGACATGGACTGTCCTTTAAGACTTTGCTATTTCTAGCAAAGGAAAGTCAGAATTTTAGTGCATGCAGGCGTCTCACAGGAAATGGTGCTTTTTTCTCAGCAGGTACTTCCTGAACAAGTTTTATCAAGCAGACCGACTCACCAAACTTTCCTACCCTGTAATGTCATGAAGCTGTTAATAAGCTGAACTACATGTTATATACAGTATAAATGTAATATAGAAGAAGTCTGTAGTTCTCACGCACATGATGGGCACGCACTATAGATATGGTCATAGTCGGTGTTGTAATCTGCCTTCCTCTCTCTTCATCTCATTACAGGATTGTTACCCAACCTCATGTTGCAAATGTGTTCCTGCCAACATTGCATGAAGCCATATATAAGTGATGTCAATGTATAAATGACATCATCCCCTGCACCACAGCAGCACACCGATACGGAGAAGCTCAAGATGAACAATTTGAGCCGAAGCTCAATAGAATTAGAGTTCAGTTACAGAAAGGAAAATAAAAAACAAAAGTATGACGATATTAAAAGTAAAGTCTGGGACGTTCTGTGTCTTAAACTCTAAGCTAGAAACTCAGAGTCTTTTACAAGGCCGCCCTGGTTTTTAGGATTTCTGTATTAACAAGACGATTGAAGACCGCGATTCTATTCATATATTCAGTATCTCCTTAGGCCCTGTAGGCGTCTAAAAGAGCATCTGCAGACGGCAGAGAGCAAGAAGGAAGAGGATAGCAGCTATGACTGTTAGACCTCTTCCTGTGGTTACACCACGTGGTAGAGGAGGGTTCAAAAGGAGACGACTTCTTCTTCTTCTTCATCCACTTCTTGGACAGACACAAGACACCTGTGGGGCCGGTGGACACGCGACTCTTACTCTTCGCTGAGGTAAAGTATGGATGACATCATATATTCAGTGATATAATTATTTGTTACGAGATGATGAAAATGATCGAAAGTACTGCATGTTTTAAATAACAAAACATGAGGCATTGTTGAGGCTTTTACTCCATTCCCTCTGCATTTCCTGGATCTAACCACTGGTGAAATAAACCTATTCAGATGGAGTTTATTTGTAATATGTATTAAAAATACAAATGTACAAACCATAATTATGACTTAATATTGGAACATTATTGTTTTAGTGTTGCAGTATTGTGGATTTGTTTAAGTGTTTAATCTATCCAACAGATTTTTGCAGTGGCTCCAAATTTATTGAATTGAATATGTCAGCAGTTATTGTTGGAATTAATTTACTTTACATGACTTTAGTATGTAGCAAATAATGTGTCGCTCAGACAGAAAAAGCTTACTCATGCCTGCCAAAATGGCTTCCTCGAGATAGCACTTCCTCCGGCTGAGCTAACAGCTTTGTTCTAACCATTGCCTCAAAAAATGACTTGAGGCACAGTTTGGATTGGATAAAAATTGCATCAAAATTTTGTCTTGTGCAGCATTACTGCCTTTGTCCAATGTTAACAGGCCTCGCTTGGATTTGAATGAATTGCCCGGAAAACTGCGTATGCAAATATTTCAAGACAAATCAGGAACTGTGTATTTTCTGGTTTAACGAAGCTTGTGTTTGTGCAGGGGACGAGTTGAGTGGTGGAGTTTCAGTTTTGGGTGTACGTGTGTGTGTGTCTGGGTGGGGTGGCTGGGTGCAGCTGTAGACCGGGGGGGCATCCGAGGCGAAGGTGCAGGAGAGAAGAGAGAAGTGGGAGGACAGAAGACGGAAGAGGACTGTTGGAAGTACAGTGCAGTCATCCATAAAGTAGAAAGCACTACTAAACTCCTCGCCACAGTGTAGTGTTTCCTACTTTATGGATGAGTGTACTGTTGGCTACAGGGAGACGAGAGGCCCAGCTACGCACACTCAGGAAATCACAAAGAGGAACTTGCTTTGTCTCACATGGCCACGCATTACCCAGAGTGTTGCCCCAGTCAGTTCACATGGGCTTTGTGTGGCACCGAACAAAGCTCGCCACTCTTTCATCTGTGTATTTTTTCAACTGTCCTGAAAAAATAAGATCATTATAAACATATGATGTATAAACTGTTTTTTACAATAAAGATGAAAATAAAACATTTCCCGTCAGACTCTCATTTTACCTTCTGTTTTCTACACTCCATACATCAGCTAAACATCAGTAATCAGTAAATGCTTTTACACAGCATTTACTATATAAGGATACAACATGTATTACAGACTCAGCATCACAATGAGTTTTATGTGAAAATATACATACTTTATTCCTGTAAAAAGATCCATATTGAAAGAAACCACCACAATTTCAAGTCAACAAGTCCTCTGTGCACTACTTCTTTAGTTAACTGATCCTCCATCGACACTGCCTGGACATGCAAAAAGACATCTGAAAAACAATATTAACAAAAATATTTACAGATGAGCTTCCAAAAGGGTAATAAAAACATTAATATATAAAAGGTAAATCTTCCACTGGTTTGAAAGAATGAATGCAGGTCAGGAAAGACAAAAAAAAGTTTCCCTCGCTGTATGAAAATATACCACATGGTCAAAGTCCCGACACTGAACTGTTCATTATATACAGACAACTCTTACAGCCTCCGTTCCACTGTATCGACAATCGTCAGACTACTCAGATATTGCAAACAAATCAAACTAGAAAAACATAAATATGACAATAACATAAATAAGGCCGAACATAGGTATAACATTGTTATGCATGCAGTCAATAAACATCCTGTAAACAACATATTAAGACTAAACAAGGTCTTGTAAGGCTAAATATTATCAACTGATCTAAGATGCTACCTATGGGTCTAGGTCCTATTCAGTCAGCAGAGCAGGAGCAGGACAGGTGCTTGTGGAGACTGAGGCAGGACAGTCCTAAAGATCGCAGTAACAGTGTAGCCGCCTACTCACTACAGAGCAGGTAGGGGAATACTTGTGCATTAAAGGCCGTGAAATACAATATCAGTACAAATATTCACTGTACATTTCGGCAACTTTTGAGCATCCCCCCTCCCCCCCCATACACAAAAAAATACAGTACAGCCTCAGTCTTGCCTCTAGCCCGGCTATTCAAAGATCCACCTCTAAAGTGTCATTGTCAACCCCCCCCTGAACCCCGCCCCCATCCCCCCTCCCATTCATTCTTGGCATTTTCTGCTATTCGTCATGCTCCCTTTATGTAACACAGACAAACATGTACAATTACAACTAAATAATTAATAACATTCATGACATTAAAGAAAAGATTTGCCTCCAACTTCTGTAATCGGGTGTGCTTTGACTCCATCTACCCATCTGGGAAACTTCAGCGGGGTGGAACACAGGACAGGATTATAACACACCTGCAACTAAAGTGAAAGTAGGTCTGATCCGCAAAACAAATCTCATCTATCCAGACTCGTTTCACTCCACTGAATATCCCCGTGGTGTTGGATGCTTGATCTCTCATAGCTATGTTAACAGGCAAAGCACCTAATATTTTGGCATATTCCGCAGTTTTGACAGCCACGGACTCAACAGGTGGCTCAGCATACTAAGAAACTACAAGTAAAAACCTGAGAAGTTACTTAACAGCCCTGTATCGAACAAATAAAGGATCTAATCAGACTCAGAAAACAATCACTGCATAATACGTTGTCTGGTACTCAAAATACAGTGACTAATAGCAACTGAAAGGTAGCTAACAAGTTGATTACTAAGGCCTGGTCCACGCATTTGCTTCCAAAACGTTGCTACTTGTCTACAGCAGAACTTCATAGCTGTAAGGGAAAAAAGTCTTGACTGGCGTAAACCTTGATTGCTGGAAATAAACCGTCACTTTCAAGCAAACGTCTAGTATGTCAATTCACTGACCACCGCTTCATTTGTTTTAAGTAGTGTGAAGTGGTGCAACACTGTCAAGAACAACCAAAAATATTTTTCAATTTTTGTATGCTGCAATAATGGCTATCAGGCCTATTTACTTTTGCCAAGCTAGTCAATGGAGAGTGCAGAGCAACATTACAATGCAAATGTGTGGACAAGGCGTCACAAAAAATGAATCACCACTACACTGCATGGGTTGGTGATGATGTTAACATAAGCCTTAAGCCTGTCTGACCCAATAATCACGTGTCACGAGTTGCTTGTTTCACCTTATAATACTCCTAAAATGGAGGCAAAAATAAGAGATACATAAATGATGATGGACCGACTCATTACAGACCCCATCGCAATACAGTAGTGTCACAAAACACCAGTGCCATGTCTGAAAACTGTTCAGTAAAAACACAATGAAGTGCTGTCCCTGTTATTAACTGTGTGGTATACTGTAGCATGCAGTGTGTGAAAATACCCAAACATGCTACATTCAAACCATAATTAATTCCAAACGCTGACGCATGTTTAGCATCATGTTTCTATTTGCCATGGTTGGTTAATTTTGCCATCACTCAATAACGCAGCATTGTGGACGTCGTTTTTTTAACTCTACTTATCTCTGGTTTGTATTTTCCAAACTCTACTCAGTCACACCTGGATATTCAATCTAAGAGTATAATATTTTCAGTATACTGACTTAAGAGAATAAGTTAGCCTACTGGGAGTACACTGAAACAGCCTACTGATCAGCAAGTACTGCACAATTTTGGGACACACTGCAGGTCTCTCTCACACACACATATAAAATATGTAGTGTGCAACATTTAGGTCAGCTGTGACCGTGGTCATGAACATCATGAGTTCCCATGTTAATGTCGTTTGAGAAAGGCATCTATTTTCAGTCTCACCAGTGGACTGGGCAACTTTGTCTACACACACACAAAGAAGGGTGAACCTTCACATTCTTTACATTTACCAATATGTTCAACTTCAATGAACACTGTTAACTGTTAGCCTTCCCTACAATAAATTAGATATAAGTTACACATATCAAAATGGATGAACACTGTCTCTGACAGCTCTTTATAATGAGCAACTTGCTGCTCTGGCATCACTCCCTGCAACATGGTGATGAACAGGCAAGAGCCTGACACAAATAAATTACCGTGGTCTGTACAATGTACAATTACTCTTAAAGACAAGAAACACAGAATAGCAGTGAATAGCAGGGACAAGCTAACAGACATTTAAAATACATCCATTCAGAATGGATATTGCATTCCTTTCAGTCATACAGAGGAAAAGATACACAGCTGCTTTCATCCGTTTGCTTCAAAAGAGAAAGTGGCACCAGAACTTTAGCATGGGAAGTCTGGAGCCGCATCTCAACATCACTCTGTATCAGATTGCTCAAAGTAAATCCAATCCTTCAGGGGATTACTTTAAGTTTTATGTCAATCATAAAAGCCTTGAATATGCTGACTATTGATTAATACTTAGATAATTAGGAAGTATTCTGAGAATATCTATTTGTAAGCAAAGTGAGTTTGAACACTTCAACATGCACCTCAACATGCTCTTGTGATGCTGCAATTGGTTTTTATAAGATGCTCTATATTTAACAGCTGGTCTATTAATGTTCTAAACAAGAGGTATAATCAGGTCTGTAAATACTGACGATTAGTGCATCAGTTATTATATCTGATAGCTACTAAGGGTATAGACTAACAATTGAGACTAACAGTGAACATGGAAAAAGTGCTTTCAATGTGACACGAGTATTGTGAGTTAGATGCCCCAACTCTCATTCTTTCTTGCTGGAGCCCAGCTTTTTGAAAAGCTTCTTCCCTTTGGAGAAGAAGCCTTTCTTCTTCTTGCCTTGTGCGGAGCAGTCCGTCTGTGCGGGGCTGTCTGCAGGAACGTGGGGAGGAGGAGGAGGAGAGCTGCAGAGCTGCACTGGAGTTGGGACAGGAGCTGGGACTGGAGCCAGGACAGGAGCCGGGACTGGAGCCGGGACTGGAGCCGGGACTGGAGCCGGGACTGGAGCTGGGTCCGAGGTGGGGTCCATAGTGGATGCCAGTCTGGATTGTAGGTCTGTGTGCTCTGTTTGGTCTGGGCTAGGAGGTCCGGTATGGAGGTGTAAAGCCTCTTCTAGTGTTGAGGGCCCAGGATCCTGCTGCTCTAGAGAAGAGGTCCAGCTCCCCTTCAGGTACAAAATAAGAGTTGAATGAATGAGACTGATCTGAAATTTTCATAACATTCTTGTATCATACTGTACTCACTAAATCTAGTTAAGCAAACAACACAGACAATATCTAAAGTTTACTGAGTGAGTTCAATCTTTATAAGCACCTCAGTATTTACTGGAAACTATTTTTTAAAAGTGTAATAACAGAGGGACACACAAAGATAGCAGGACACAAAGGAGAGGACAGTCGTTTTGAGAACTTATTATCCGCTGGCCTGATAAAATAAAGCAATAGGTTTGGACAGGATCCTATGCAAAGTAGTAGTCTAGAGCTATGGTTAAGGGCGGAGGGGAGAGGACATGAACAGGGAGTAGGCAAGGGAAACTAGTGTTTATCACTGTGATGATATAGTCCTAGCAGACACACTTACGATCAAGTCTCAAAGTGTACAGTTCGTTTCTGCTTCTGCAAAAGGCCATGCAGGAAACAGCGGGGCAAAAGAAATGCAACAGGGCAAAATTATAGCAACATCACAGAAAAAGGCAGCAACCAGACACTGAAAACACAAGTTATGAAAAGAAGACAGTAAGAAAGAAACTTTATGATGTGATGTTATGATGTATGGCTGACTGCTGGTCATGAATTGGTCCATGATGTAACACAGTCCCGTATACAGTCGATACACAGAGCTGTCAAGCTACCTGTGATTCTTTCTTGGGTTCAGGTGCAGGCTGGGCGTGCGGAGGCCCTGATGGAGCCTCCTCTGGTAAGGCCTGCAGGAAGTTGGAGGGCACCAGGCCTTTGTGTCCATTCAAGTCTCCCTGGAAAGCGTATAGGACAAAAGACATCAAGGTGCATTTCAACAGCAAAGTAATACACAATATTTTCCTATAAATAAATGTCTGTTTTGCTACTCTCTATTGCTGACTGATACAACACAATTCATTGTGTTTCAACCTATATTCGGTTCATGAAAGCTTTTATATTTGCTGGTCTAAACGCCCAGTGTCAGGTAGCTCTTTCCTGAGAAAAATCCTCTAGCGCATAGGAAGTGATGCATTTTAAGTTTCTAGCAGAAAAAGTGGTTTGTTTGGAATAAATACAAGAATAACTGGATAGTTAGCATGAGCAGCGATAGCCACCATGCCATTTCAGGAAGTGCAGTGCAAAAACACCACAGCAATGACTACTTACAACAAAAACAGATTTTGCAGATTACCACTTGAAGTTTTAGAGTAATTAATAGGATACTAGTAATAGGATAGAAGTGGTAATAGGAACTTACGTAGAAGAAGCCATCATCATCCATATCACCAAACACATGTATGATGTCCCCCGCGCTGAAGGTCAGCTCAGCCTGAATGGGGTGATAAGCAGGCAGATAATGAGCAGACAGCCAATACACATACGGTGCCCAGTCTTGCCTCCTCCTGAATAAAACATAAACCTGTACTGAGACGAGGTGCTTCACATATTTGCAATTCTGACCTCTATGTCGGTGTTGGGGGAGCTCTCTCGAGGATCGTAATCAAAGATGGCCACCATCCTGCGAGCTCCTGGGGCCGGGTTCCCTGCGGCAGCAGTGGTCTGGCTGGGATCTGTCAGTCAAACACAGAGGCACACACAGTACTGTCTCGGATCCTGCCAATTAGAGCAGCAAGACGTCTTGGCAATTCCAATCGGCTCATCAGCATGCATGTCATACTCACTCAGCGTCATGCTATGCTGAGAAAATGTCACACCACTGCAGTTAAACACATCAGGTAAAAAACAACAGAGGATTAACATCAAGGCACTTTGACAGTTTGTGCATTTATTTCCATCAAAATGGTGATATCAGTTCAAGTTGTCCTGTCTTTTCCACATATCAGGTAGAGAAACCATTTGAGGAGGAAATTGCTTGAGATTCATATAGCATAATATGATGATACTTTGGTAATAATAGGAAACAAATGTGTTTCATAACATTCTGCAACACAAGCACTGCAATGTTGTCATAAATTGTAATTTACTATTGTGTTTTTCTTTCATCTGACTGCAGACATTTGCCTGAAGATGAAATACTATCCCTTATAATATCCCTAAAATTACAAAATCAATCCTTGGGGGGAAAAAACATAAATCAATTCTTGGATGAAATTTGTGACTATTCAGACTTTCAAGCAGTGCTAAGGACCATTTTTTGCCATTTTCAAAAACATCCTTTGATAGATTATTATGTGGTCTTTATGATAGCCTTCAGAAGTGAAGCCATATTGATATTTTTCAGTGTATGATGCGGCACGTCAATACAATGCCCAAGGGAAAGGATTGCGATACTATACTATAGTAAACACCCACCCCTCTCAACCGTTAGTGAAAATAAAGAAGACAGAAATTAGTAGTTCATTCACTGATGGCAGTTGAACTGTGAAATGAGAAAGGGAGTTAGGATAAGGGACCACTTGCTGTTTGTAATTGGGGGTTTATGAAGAAAATTAGGCAATCAGCTTGTCCATCTATTTTATGAAATACTGAATTCTATTATTTATTTTCCATGCTTTTGTTATTTATTCACTTAAGGGAGGTACATTTTTTTCAAGCCAACACGAAGCATCATAAACACTTTCTGTGTCAGGGAGAGTTTTTAACATTTTTTGATATACCTTCATATACCCCCAAAATAAAAATCAAACAGTCCCTAATGGAGACGGATGAGAGGAAGATGAGTCCTGGGGTGATCTGCATCCAGAATACAGTCCTGTATGTTTACAGCCATTAAAATGGATCAGGGAAAGAGAAGGTAAGAGGTCACAGGATGACATGTAAGCGGGCAGAGGCATGCTGATCTCCAGTGGACACTGAAACTGTCATCTGATCATGCTAGTGAAAACAGAAAGGCAGAGGGAGGGAGGGCTGGCTACAAACCTTGACTGGAGGAGTCTACGCTCTCCTCCCAGAGTGCTGCAGACTCCACTGGAAGAGATGGGGCGAGGGGAAAGAGCATATTAAGCAAGTTAAAACGCTTCAATCTGCTCCTCTGAGGCTCGGATGCACTATCACAGAATAAGCAGCTACTACGAGGCCCAAGTTAGACCTTAAGGCCAAAGCAAAACTCTGTCTGAAGTTACACATCAGTCTTCACACTGGAGTGAACAAAGACACAGATGGAGGAGATCAGAGGGGATGGATGTTCCAACAAGTAAACATTAGGTGGTCATGTAATTCATTTGTGACATAAGAGCAGAATATTGGCAAGAAGACTTTTATTTTGACATTTCCAGTCAAGAAGCTGACACATCGTTCCACTGCTATGTCACAAATTAAATAATTACATGAATGCGCTGTGAAAGCTGATCAGTGTATATGGATATGCCATTTAACTGTTATGAAGCCTGTTGTTCAGGTGTTATTAATGTGCTATGCTGGATAGCCTGAGGAGTAAGATATAAAGTGTAATACTAGGTCTGTATATAGAATATGAATATGCATTGTCATAGGATAACATTTGACCCTAATGCTAGGGAGCTGTCTGATTTCATTGCATTACTACAGTGGCTAACCTAAAAATCCCCTCTGCTCGTTGAGTGAGAGGCAGCAACTGAAAGAGCAAAAGCTAAAGTGAAAGAGAGAGAGAGAAGCAAACCAGAGAGGGAGAGAACAAAGGAGGGAGGCAGACAGCCGCAGTCTGCAGCGAGACACACCTTTCTTGGATCGTCTCGGTTTCGGCGGTGGGACAGGGCGACGCGGAAGCTGTGCGTGTGTGCGAGTGCCTTTATGGAGTTTTAGAAAGGAAAACCAAAAAATTTGAAACCAAAAAGAAACACAGAGATGCCATATTGAGAGAAGCAGACCGGACAAAGAGACAGAATGAGAGGCCAGTGAAGAGCAATTTAAAATGACAACCAATAAGCAGCAGACACAGCAGTGAGACCAAGTGGAAGTGAAAAGGTTAAACCATCTGCAGAGACCGCTCTGGGTAGAAAGCAGGAAACAGAAGCAAAGTGTCAGCTTGATTTGCTGGGTGGCTTGCTCTATCGCTCACTACCACTTATGCCACAGGCAAACACTTTGACTTACGTTTTTTAATGCAGTCAATGACTACAATGTGCTTGAGAATAGATGGTTATGATTTCCTAAATAGCAACACAGCAAGTGCAAAAGAAACCATAAAGGCATACAAAGCATCTCCATAGGGAACCATTTTGGTCCATTTTAATTTAGTTCAACTGAAACCAAGTATAAGCTGATGAGAGCTTTCTCTGTGCCTACTGCTAGGCTAAAAGGTCAACAGGCCAGAGGGAGCATTTATTTCTCCTCCTCTCGTCTGAAAAGCAGCTTTCATTTTTCCTTTGAGGATTTCTTCCAAACAGATTGCAGACAAAAATAGGTGTCCCAAGCAAATATCTTTTCACAGCTGGACAATTTAAAGACTATAAAATAGAGACAGAATAACTGAATAATGGAGATTCAGGTATAAAATTCTCAATAGTGGCTTCTGGAACACTTGTGCTGCTATTTTCACTTACCACTTAAACATGAACAATGGCGATATTATGAATAAAACATCAAAAAATACACCTAGTATCAAAGATGTCCAAATGTCCTAATTTTTCAGTGTAATAAAAAACATTTAGTAGCAGACAACATAATTAGGGCTGATAAAATCTGAAAATAGGCATCACTTTAGGGTAGTTGCTAGGTGAACCTTTGATTGACAGTGTTACATACCTATTTTCTCCATGGAGGCCGCTGTGGACAAGAAGCCCTGCTGCAGCAGCTGCTGTCGGGTCTCCTCGTCCTCCACCTGGATCTCTGACACCATGTTACACGGCACATATCCCAGATGACCGGCGGACTCCCCTCGGTAGAACCCATCTGCATCTTTATCTCCATATACCTGGGGAAGGGAGTGTAAAAATATATGTATTAAGTGTAATAGTAATAATAATAACTTTATTTATATAGCACCTTAGCACCAAAAACAAAGTTACAAAGTGCTTTACAATAAAAACAGATAATTAGTATGAAGTAAGTATGAAGTAAGGTACTATCTATCAGGGACACTTTGAGTGGAAAACATGCAGGGTTATCAGTGTTGTTCCAGGTGGCATACTTTGATGATCTGTCCTTCACTGAAAGGTAGCTCTTCCTCAGCAGCATCAGGATTGGGTGACATGGTGACAGGATCATAGGGGAAGAGGGCCACGAAGATGCGTATGTCATTGTCACCTATCATCTTCGGTGACTCATCACAACCTGCAGAGACACACATGCAGTTAAAATGCTTAAAGTTACAAATTTCCTGCCACAGTTTAGTAAAGTTTGGCACCGGATCCATGTAATTTTTATTTTTTTATTTAACATTTATTTAACCAGGCAGGTCAATTAAGAACAAATTCTTATTTACAATGAAGGTCTGGCATTAAACCACTGTTATCCTCAGCTGACTAGGAGAAGGCCATTCACACATTTTTAAGATTTAAGATTTAGATTTATTTCCTCTTGTTTAGACAACCGCAACATAGAGATCATATCGCTCCAATTTTAGCCTCCCTGCACTGGTTATCTAAACCTGCACTGGTTTAGAATCAATTTTAAAATATTACTGATTACTTTTAGAGCACGGCATGCTTAGCCCCTAGCTACATTACCCACTGTTTAACTGCCTACGAACCAAAGTTCACACTGAGGTCCTCGGGTAGAGCGTTCCTGTCTGTTCCACAGTCTAGACTGAAGACCCACGGGGACCGAGCGATATCCACTTGGGCCCCTTTACTGTGGAACAACTTGGCTGAGGTGATGAGGCTAAAGACCTGTAAGTCACTTTTTAAAACCCATTCTTTTTTTTTTCTCTTTCCACTTGTTCATTGTACTTATGCTATGTTATGTGCTTTGTAAACTTTGTTTTTGAAAAGCTGCTAAATAAAATGTATTATTGCTATTATTATTATTATTTCAACACACATGCTTTGCACACAAGCCATACGTATAGTTTGCGATGATCTGTCAAATGGTAGAGCCCACTCTTCTCCTTCCCCATCTCCCCCCAATGCCAGTGCTGCTATGAACCGTATTTGCATAGCCCAGGCATGTCCTTAAAAGAGGTAATCAAGCTAAACCACTGATCCTAAGCTGTATGATCCGCTTGGGAAACGTGCACTCGTTCATGATCTGCAGCAACCAAGACAGAGGGGAAATGATGACAAAAGGAGGCAGAGCTCGACCCACTCTCTCCAAAGAATAGTCTAATCTTGAGGACATGTTTACAGATGACACAGCCAAGACAGAACATGAATATACAACTATTTTCAAAGGTGCTTTTAATATGTGCCATGACATCATGCATCATGCAAAACAGCCTATACATTTGGCCTGGAGCACTGTGTGCAGCGTGGACGACATGATGACACCAATGTGTCCAGATGGGTTCGTATGACAACTCTAGCCTATCGGATCGGAGACAGGCCAGTGTGCTGTAGTGAGACTTAAGCTGCACTGAAGAGACGTGTTCTCCTATCTCATTAGGGAGGATCAGCCCATCTGTGGCAAGAGTCAGGGTCAGAGAAATTGCACACTTTCACATCCTCACTGATTTTCTAGTAGATAGGACACAACTTCTCCCTGCTCCCTTCCTCTATCTGCATGCACGTGTACACTTGTGCTTGTGTGTGTACTCAACTGTGCACCCACACGCATACCATAAGGGCTGCTTTATTTTATCAAACTGCAGTCTATTTCATCATCAATGACTGAGAGGAGGAGAAGAGAGAGAGCCAGGATTGTGGAGGGAGAGAGGGAGACAGAGAAACAGAGGGACTCATTCCTCCATAGCAGAGAGCTTCATTGCTGGCTAATCTAGGTTACTATTTTCATGGCTGTCACTTCCTCCTGTCATGACAAGCCACTTTGGGTTAAGCCGGTTCTCAGCTTAGCAGGCTCTCTCCCACTTCTCCACCGCAGCTACAGCACCTCCTCCCTGACCCCCCCGCCCCCTTCCTACACAAGGTGCTAATCTGACTACCATCCTGTGTGAGAGGGGAAGGCTTGCCAACAGCAGGCACGGGTGTGCCAGCATTACTTTATACACCTCCAGTGCACTTATCAGCAAGAGAGGCTGAGAAACAAGAGATGGAAGAAATAGGAGGACAAAAGAGGAAAGAGCCTCTGACCTTTGATCTGTCTGGCTTGCGAGCACGCCGGTTTAGAAGAGAGCTCTGCCTGGCCTCCCCGTGCTGTACCTGCCTCCACTGGTGGGATTCGGCTGGCCTCCTGCTCAACACATAGATACATAAACAAGACAATCAGAAAAGCATCTCATGCAGAAACATAACCGCTACTGGGAGGACAGGACACCTGGGGTTCAGAGAAAAATGAATAGCAAATGCAGCTGTTCATTTTTCCATCAATATTTCATAATATATGCTTCATGTAATGATAATCCATTGGAATTGATATTTTATGCAGTGGTAATACAGTGCATTGGAGCTTGAAACCTCATCAAACACAACAAACCCCAGGGTTTCCATCATTCTACTATTTCAAGATAAATATCATGTTACTTTTTTGTATTATGGTGGTGTTAGCAGACAAAAAGCACAGAATCAGATCAAAGCATTTCCACTGAAAGCTAATGCAGGACTAGGCAGTACTGACAAGTATAAGAGAGGGGCTAGGTGGTTTCCCAGGTGCAGCGGAATTTAAATGTAACAGGAAGTAGTGCAGTTAGACAGAGGGACAACAGATTCAGCTAGCAAGGACAGCTGACACGAAATCTATATAGATGGTGGGAGAGGAGATATCAGAAGTGATCTAAATACAGCCACAGGGGAATGAGGAACTGGCTTAAACCTTTTGCATCCACCTTCTGCCCACACCTTGGCTGCTCAGCTGACATCCCCGTTAATAAATAATGAATAGTACTTGCATGTGTAAGAATGCAACACGTCCAAACAAAAATGTGACACCTCCAAAGTGCTCCCTGACGTCCTACTGCTGTGACACTGATGTATAACCTGATAAGTTGGTGTCTACTGAGCTGCCGAGTTGACTAATCCCTAGGAAAGGCTTCTCCACAAGGACACAAAAGGTTACAGCCGCTCTGCTCTAAAGGGGAGGAGGGGGCTGGGACAACACACCCATTGCTGCTGGCCTGCAGCGACGATGGCCTGCGGATCAGCCTTAGGCCCGCGGCGGTGGGAGGGTCTGCTGTGGTCCATTTGAGCCCCCTCCAGCCACCACTCAGAGCTCATCTGCTCCACCACCACCTCCCCAGGTCCGTACTCCGCGGGCTCCTCGTTGTCATCTGTGCCATACTCCACATCGATCTCCACCCCGTGACCGGTAGGTGACCGCAGCGTCCGCACCGTCTTGCTGACTAGGTATGGTCCTGGTGGTGTGAGGCCATGGCTGGGGTTGGCCGCTGCGGTGACAGCCTTCTGACTCCTGAGCATGGCCTCCCTCCTAAGGCGATCCCCTAGCCCTCCGATCAGCGCCACAGCTCTCTCTCTGCTGTGGGGGGTTGTTTGGGGAGGACGGCGGGCTGGTGCCCGCCTGCTGTTGGGACCCCCATATAAGCCTGTGTCTTCCTCTTCAGGATAACTGATGGTGTCCACTGTGTCTGCATAGTGCACCCTGTGCTGGGTCTTAGGCTTGACCTGCAAGGCTCCATGCCTGGGTGAAGGCTCTTTGGTTGGGGCTCTGGAATCCCTGCTGAGGTGGTGGTGGTGATGATGATGAGGGTGAGAGTGTGGGTGGGGGTTGGGGTGATGTGGGTGGCGCTGGGGGTTGTGGTGGTGATGTTCTGAGCCTCGGAGGTGACTGTCTCTATGGTGAGGGTGGCTGGGCCTGGACCGAGGCTGTCTGTGGCGGGGCAAAAGCTCTTCTTGACTGTCCTCCTCCTCTGTCAATTCGGCAATGCTGAACAGCTGCTTGTTGTGGCGGACCTGAGGAGGCAACTTAAGGATCCTCTCAAGAACCTCCTCATCACTGTCTGGAGGCTCCAACTTGCATGACTGCAGTGGCCGGGGGTCAAGGCAAGCAAGAGTGGATTGGTGAAGGTGGGAAGGGATATCATATTGTTCAGTGAAAATAAGGGAAGTGAAGACAAAGCAGTGGAAAAACCAGCCATAGCAAAAGGAAGAGGAAAGAAAAAACAAAAAGAATCAAAATAGCGTATTCAAGAAAATGACAGAACAAGGCCACTAAATGAGAACTTAACTATGCAAGACAAACAAGGAGTAAATATTTCCTTTCAAAAAGCAAAAGTCACAAAGTGATAAAGATGTGCAAATTATGGTACATGTGCCCATGAATCATGCAGTGCAACTAATTATTTTACCCTGTTGGCTGCAACTGTGTATCCCCTGGACTGTGCCTCTCCTAGGTGGTCTGAGTAAAGGTCCTCCTCCTCCTCCTCCAGGATGTCAGACAGGTCTGAGCGGCTGTTGTCTGCATGGTAGTCACTTGGAGGCTCCACCAGCCCTCTGTTGTAACTCTGCAGCAAAGGACACATCAACATACTCACTCAACCTATCCACCGATATGAGTCACGATATTTAGATAGAATGGCCTTGTTAAACTGTAGTGTTTAATTTGTCAACATGAATTGAAATCTTCCTAAATTATACATTTCCATTAGTTATTCCATTAAGTATTGAGTAAAGTAAATAAAATATCAAGTTGAACAACAACATGCCATTTTTGGTGCAAAGGCACACAAGGTAACAACCAAACTTGAAGGTGCACCAAATATTTGATACTTTTATACTTAAATGACTCACAAAGCCTTGTGTGATCAATACTATAAGGAGGAATCAATTAACTTCTGCACTAACTCTGCCAAAAGTGTTATTAATAGCTGACTGACCTGAATTATGATGCAAATGTATTCATTTTGTAGGATTTAGATTTTCTTAATATTTGAGCAAAACTCAAGATACACTTGAAGTGACTGCAGCACATCAGTGGTTCTCTCTGCACATGCTGAGAAGGAACTATGCATCCTCAAACCACAATGTGCTCCTGTCTCATGTCTGCATGTGTTGTAACTGATTCAACAATGCTGCAACCTGCCTCATTCAGGACAATGCAACTGGACTGATTTGACGTGGTGGGGCTCGATGGTAAAGGGCTACTATTGGGCATTTTCTATTGCTCTGGATAGAAAGCCTTTGGCAACTCCAGATTACATCAGATTACAAGGCTTCAGACATCAAATCTGAAATAAATCCAAAGGTTTAACTTAAGCAAACTTAAGTATTAGGCTGTACTATGGATTTATATTAATTTATATTTCAGGAACAGCAGTTGTCAGATGGATAAGATGTTGAGGTGGCCTTAAATCTATAGGAAACAAAGGAACTCATTCTCTCCAATGTGCTTTCAGGATAAACTGATGGTTTCACAGGTTGCTATCAAAATAGCAGGTGCTTACAAATGAAAGGAAGGTCAAGTATACACTCACCGAACACTTTATTAGGAACACCGGTACACCTGCTTATTCATGCAATTATCCATTCAGACAATCATGTGGCAGCAGTGCAATGCATATGATCATGCAGATACAGGTCAGCAGCTTTAGTTAACGTTCACATCAAGCATCAGAATGGGGAAAAAATTTGACCGTGGCATAGTTGTTGGTGCCAGACGGGCTGCTTTGAGTATTTCTGAAACTGCTGATCTCCTGGCCTTTTTGATGAGAGAGGTCAGAGGAGAATGGCCAGACTGGTTAGAGCTGACAGAAAGGCGTCAGTAACTCAGACAACCTCTTTACAACTGTGGTGAGCAGAAATCATCTCAGAATGCAACACGTTGAACCTTGAGGTGGATGTGACTTTGGTAGCCGTTTTACACTGAGCTGAAAGCTGATACCTACCCAGTATTAGTAAGGTGTTCCTAATGCTCGGTGAGTGTATTTTAATGCTCTTCACTTCCAAAACTGATTTGACAGACTAATACAAATCGGTGGACATTATGACACTCACTCAGATCAATGCAACAGATCATTTCTAATAACTGAGCATAACCAAGCTTGATTAAGTCCAGGAAGTAATGCATACACTGTTCATGACTTCACAAACTAACAAGTTATTTTCACCTTTAAGATGGTAAAGGTTTGTCTTATTTTGTCTTATTAAACAGATTACATAGATGTTCCAGTGACTCAGCGAGACCTCAAAATGCCCAACAATAAGTTCTGGTGTCCCAGAATCACCCCCGTTTCAAACCAGTTCTTAGCACTGATCAAGTTCAGCTACTACATTCACATACACAACACTACACCTACGCTTCGGGTTACACTTCGCCCACAAATTCTCATTCAATAATTTCCATATTCAGGGTGTGAATGTTGTCTGCTTTGGTTATGGTTAGGTTTTTGTCTTTTTGTAATCCATTAACCCTGTTTTGCTTGAGAAACTGCCTTGGCATACCTTGACACTTCCTCCTAGCAAAGTATTTGCTCTACTATGTTCCTCTTTCCTAATGCTGGTGCTTTGTTCCATACAGGTTTGCTTGTGTCAAGACCAAGGCCTCCATGACCCTATTGCACCAGAGCCACTGTGTCCCTGTGTCGACGTGCTAGTTGTATCCGCTGAACTGCCATTTCTACTCAGTTGGTAGAGTAACAAAAACATGCTGCAGCATAACTGCTCCTCTCTGTAATGTGGCTGTAGGCATTTGACTATAGCACGAACATTTCCAATCATAATTGATTATTGAAAAACTGTGGCACAAAAATAAGCAAAAATATAAATAGGCCAGGAGATAGATATGTATCTTGGATGAGAAATTTGTCAGTCTGTGGACCCCTGGACCCCTCTCCTTGTGACATGTATGCTTTAAGATAGAAGTGAATCTTGCAAAGATGAGGTGATGCTGGGCCATGTTTCCAATCTGGTGAAATAAAGGAAAAATCCACCCTGCAATACTGTAACAATGTTAAAGAACAATTATTGATGATGTACCTAGCATTTCAGGGCCCATTTTGTTGTCTCGTGGTGCATTTTTCTCATTCCAACAGAGAACTAGCCAAATGTTGACAACATAATCAAGATATTTCCAGTGCAGCTACAGTGGTTAGGTCAGAAATCCATCGTAGAAGAGGAGGAGATACCAATTTCTTCACCAACAGTAGCCTCAATAGACCGGAATGCAGTGCAGCCACAAGACATGTTGCATTTTTTGTGCAAGGGGCAAGACTCAGTTTTTCTACTATTCTCTTGCTCTTACTCTCGCTATCACCATTGCTCTCTCCATCTACAGGTATAACCCACAGCTGAATGGAACAAGTTAAGGCACATTATCATAATCATATCAAATCTTATCATAATTGATAATATATATAAATTAAACAGTGTAAGAGTATTTGAGGGTGGAATTTTCCATTTGCCTCTCTGATTCTGGCAGATTTTTTTGTTGTTGTTGTGGACTATGGCTAATGGGAGGCGGGTAAAAAAAAACAACAGAACTAACCTGCTGCCTCATGCCATACGCTGGCTCTTGTTCTTGTCTCAGGAACTCCTCGATGGACACCAAGCGGGTATTCTCTCTCTCGTCCTCTACTTCTGACTCCAGTGGTGAAGGGTTGGGGGGTCGGAGGAGATGCATGTCCTGAGGGCTAACGAGGTCTAAGATTGGGGCTTTGGGCGGGGTGGGGATACGCTCAGGGGTGCTGAGCTTGGCACTGGGGTCCTCAAGGAACTCTGTGATAGATGGGAAGGGGCGTATCGTTCCAGGGCTGTCGGTGTCTCTGCGCTGCTCCAACACTGCTGCTGCCGCCGGTGGTGATACCGGTGCCGATGCCAGTGCCGATGCTAGGGCCGATGCCAGTGCTGCCACTGGTGGTGGTTTTGGTTCTGAGGCGGTGGGTGAGGTCACATTAACCTGCAGACAAGAAAGAGAGACGTTCAATCCCACACCATTCAATCAACTCTGTAAATCTAGAAAGATGACATGAGATTAACTGTGGTATCTTGATAGGTGAGGATTACCACTTGAGTGATTGTGGAGGCTGCGGGTAACGTGGCCTCACACACTGCCAAGGCAGCAGCGGATGAGGGGTCGGCCCAGGCCTCCACATATGAGGCAGATGAGAGGAGGGCTTCTGAGTGGAGGGCATGAGGAGAGTTGGCAGAAACCTCCACTAAGAGGCCAATGGCATGTGCATCTGATGGCAAAGTTTGGGGCAGCATGGAGACTTTGGCAGCAGAGTAGGAGGGCGATGAGGGCAGGATGTTGGGATCTGCGGGGGCGCAGGGGAGGGCTGGCACAACTGGGGCGGCGGTGGCTGGGCCTGACATGATGGCAGCCAGCTTGGAGGGCACGTTGACTGGCAGGGAGTCACAGGATTCCCCGTGGGCAGACATGGTGCGGACAGTGAGCTCCTGGGCTGCCTGCAGGGACTGGATCTGAGATGGGCCCAGCAGGGCGCTGCCCGCCGTGGGGGACGACACCTCCAGCACCTGGGATAAGAGTATGACAGCAACAAACTTAACACCCCCCATTCACATGAACACATGAAACCAATAGCAATGCCCTGCTTAGTTGTAAAGAACTGCAAAGACCAACATAGAGTGCTGTATTCTTGCCTTTTTCTTGTCAGCATATATGGTGTATCCAGTGACACGGACCCCGTTGGAGGTCCCAGCAGCATCTATAGTAACAGGCAGCCAGCTGATGAGGGCGATCCCTGGGGAGGGGCCGTGCTCCAGCTGCACATCCAGAGGAGCATCAGGGGGACCTGCAGGGATTAACATCATATCACAGCCAGTGGCATGCAAAAGATAAAAAGCATGTTTTTTTCTTTTTTCCCCAAGTGATTCACTTGATCCCATATTAAAAAAACAGTGACCTAGCTTAGAATCAAACATATTTATTACTGGATTGAGCAACCCAATTCTGCAAGGAAGATTCTACTAGACCTCATTTTTACTTGTGATCTTGTCAAGTCAATGGACAAGTTTTCCTCATACATATGTGAAGTATTG
Organism: Centroberyx affinis; assembly: GCF_046629955.1. Taxonomy (NCBI): domain Eukaryota; kingdom Metazoa; phylum Chordata; class Actinopteri; order Beryciformes; family Berycidae; genus Centroberyx; species Centroberyx affinis. Next base: position 58,354 of record NW_027280868.1, on the reverse strand, counting down.
ATGCTAGGGCTTGATGAATTTGGGTGCTATATTTTATTTTATATTCTATATTTTAAGTAGTTTCCAGGTCATCCATTCTTTTCCAAAAACTTTTAAAGCCTTATTTTATTTTTACATTTTTACAAAATTTTGGAGAATCTGTCATACGCCATTAACTTGCACAAGTCACCCAGGGCAGCACTCAAGCTGAAGGGACAGTGTATGCCCTTGTATAACACTGATAGCAAGGAAACAATGTTTTATTTAAACAGACAGTTTGGCAGCTTTACATGTGCACCAGGAGTAGGACAGGGTTTTTCCTGCATAGAGAATGTTTTACCTCTACGGGCTCTCAAAGACCCAAGAAAACCCTTTTAGAGGACTCAATGGCATGAAGAGTGCAGAAGAGGACATACAGAAAGCAAGTTAAGGAGGGCCTGATCACAGCATTCACAATGGAGGATGGTACTGTAGTTATATGAATCTTGTGTTGATTTAGACTGGAGAGGTGTGTGACCCTATTACTCATAATGAACATTGGCCAAATAGTGCTTTTTGTATCCTTAAAGGCAGGTTCTAAAAACTCAAGTAGGTTAATTGTTTACATGCAATGGAGTTTGTATGGGAAGATGATTCCATGTCCACAGAATGTAATCGTCTAACTAGGGTGTCTGCTGATTTTTGTCATGCACAGTTATGTGTCTTCCACTTCTTTTAAGGTAATTGGTAGCCTGTACAGGGGCATAGATAAATGTGTGATGGCAGCACTGCTAACTGTATATCAGAAGTTGAATGGTATTTGTGCAGGGCATTTTTGCACGTGTGTATCTGTTCAAAGGTTTGCTTAAATCCAGCATCTCAATATTGCAAATCTTTTAATCATGTTCTTCTTTAGTCAGTCTGGTCTGGGGATGGAATATATGCACTTGAGTTGTCTGATACGACTAGTTAGTCCAACTGCAGTATTTGTATGAGGTCACTTCATTTGGAATGCTGCTCATTTAGATTTACTCATGAGCCACCTTGCTGCATGTAAGTGTAGAACAACAAGTCTAGAACATCTGATAAATAAAAGAAACTCCTGACCTGCCATAAGTGTGGTGAAGGTGATGGTAGCGCTTTTGTGTTCACGTCGCTCCACAGGCAGCTCCCATGGCGTGCGGTGTGGCCGCGCCTCCACTTTAACTGTGTACTGCAGGCTGGGCAAGAGGTTATTGAGGCACAGCGAGTAGCAGCCAGCCTTCACCAGCTCACACTCTTCCTCATTCAAGGACACAATGTGCACATAGTTACTGTTGCTGGACAGCCAGGCCAGGTTGGCGGAGGTGGCGGTGATCCTGTCCACACGCAGCTGCGTGGGTGCCACACATACGTCCCGCCCCACCAGCATGCTGCAGCGCATCTGATCTGAGGGGCCCTTCTCTGTCAGGCTTTGCACCGACACGCGGTAGGCCTTGAGGTTTATGTCTAGCCGCTCCAGCACCGCTTTGGTCTGGGCACCGAAGGGCACGTTGAGCCGCAGCTCCTGGTCCACATACACATTATAGCTCCACACGTTGCCCCAGCCAGCCGGCACCAGGGGAGGGTCCCAGCCGATGATGATGCTCTTGGCCAGCTGCTTGATGAGGGTGAGCTTACGTGGGTAAGGCACAGTGTCCACTCCCACCTCCTCCAAATCCAGGTCCAGGCCGTTGGTGAGGGGGGCTGGGACAGCGGAGGCCGGCGCTGACTCTGAGGGGGCGGAGGCGGGGCCAGAAGTTGCAGATGCCTCTGCCCTTTCTGAGGTGCTGATGCCCATTTGAAGGTGGTGCTGGTGGCTGGCACTATGGAGGCTGCTGTCCAGCAGGGAGTTATGGGACATGTCCCCCGTCTCTGGATGTTGAGTGCTCATGACATCGTCGTCAGAAACACGCTCCACAAAGTTAGAGGGGACCAGCCCTCTCCGTCCATCCATCAGCTCACCTGAAAGGAGCCACAGTAAAATACTATCAGAGACAAAAATATTAACTGGTAGGGAATCAAATGAGACGAGTCAGAGCTGAGGCTTACCTTCATAGAAACCATCATCATCCATGTCTCCGTACACATAGATGTATTCTCCAGCAGTGAGTGGCAGCTCCACTTCTGGGTTGTCATTGGGGCCATCATATGGGTTATAGCTGCAGAAAGTTAAGTCACCAGTCATTATTATCACATATTAACAAACTGTTGTCTTAGTATGCCTAAAGACCGCAACATTTACCTGTATCTCGCAATGAAAACCTGAAGCTTTGCTGCTCCTCTGCTGGCTGTATAAGGTGCCGGGGCGACGTCAATATCCAGCTCCTCCACTTCACTGGCCGTGTCCACCTGAAGACACCAAAGACAGATGGTGAACCACTAGGAGCCTGAGGCAGAGGATTCCTATTTATGATGACAAATATGCTTGCAACACAGCAAAATTCTCAGTAGATTCGGATGGAACATGGTGAAACGTACTGATAGACGTGAGTAGAAGGAACAGTTATTTCAGTGAAATTTTACTCAAGTAGAAGTTAGAGTGGTTGTTTGGGAAATAGCTAGAACAATCGACCGACCTACAAGAAAGTATTTAGGACTAAATTACTTTTGAATGAAACTCATTTACATTTTTTTAGTACATTACCCCTACCCCCAATAGTAATTAAATTACCTAATGGGACATTAGAGAAAGCTACTGTCTGCTAGTTAGTTTTAAAACAGGCCATTAAGTAAAAGCCTTGATTGATAGGAAATTATTGTAAAGGAAATCACTGTTTGACTACAAATGACTGTTGCATTTTTTTACTCATTTTTTAAAAGCTGGGAGAAAAATCTAATTACACATAACACATTGCTTAAGTACACAAAGAATTTTACAGTACTAGAAAGGGTTCTTCAACAAATCTATTCAAGTACAGTATCTACAGTACTAGTAATTAGTTACTCCCAATCTCTGCTCGCAAACATAATGTATATAATATTCTTGTGATGTGGTGACATAACTGACATACTAATTGTCTGTACAGAAGCACATTGACACAAAAGATTGGGGTAGATGGATTTCCAAATATCGTGGCTACACCCAATGCAACAAGAAAGGCTGTATATTTATAGCTCCCTGGGAAAACCTTTTTAAGGATAATCACTTACAACTACTATAACCTTCATAATCCACAGTAGCCAGTGGATTATCTCACTAAATATCAGTTTTTTAGAACTGTAGGCACACAGGCTGGCTGACTAGATGAAAGGCCAGCAACCTGCCTTCAGTAGAAGACCAGACACAGACTCTGAAATATTCTCATTCATTATGGCAACAGCTCCAACTTGTTTCTCTCATGCTGTATGAGCAGAGTGAGCTCTGGCATATTCAGCTATAGTCTGCAGTGTCGTGTGAGATGACAGAGAGGTTAGAGAGGCTTTTTTAATCCATCAAATCCACATAATCAATGTACTCGTGCATGGCCATCTTGGTAATCTTGATGAGCAATCTGCCCATCTATGTAGAAACGAAGAGAGATGAAGAGCTGCAGGGAGGCAATCCCATACAATGACATAACATTGATGAGTATCAAGGAATATGACAGGAACAGGATTTATTCAACCTACAATGTTTATTATATTGTGAAAGGTAACAGATACTGCACTATTTTAGGCAAGAACTACCAGTATTGTTTTTCCATTGGGGCAAGGGCCTTCCATAAATTAATAACATTGACTAATAAGTGTATTCTCTTAAAGCATAATACTAAAAGTAGGATGTAAATACGTGTTGGTTACAGTAATATGTAAGGAGTTACTAAATTGTTACTTTTGTAACAATTTACCCCTACCCCCAATAGTAAATATCCCCACATTCTAAATATCAGATTAGTGGATACAACTGCCAATTTTGGGGGTGTCACGGAAAAGTAATATCATGACTAGTATGAATGAATTACTTATAATGAATTACTGCTACCAGGGACTAACAAGTAATGAGTAAAACTCAATGCACTGTGCATTTCCGTAGCTGGTACCTCGTGCGTTGGGCTTGACTTGTGTGGACTAAGGTGGGTGTCAGACTTGGGGGTGAGGTGTGTGGTCTCTGACTTGCTGGAGGTGGAGCCTGACTTGCTGATACTGATGGTGGGCAGCTCTCGATGCTTGGTAACGGGAGAGCGCTCCACCCTGGAGAGCCCCGCAGCGTGGGGGGTGGCCCCCATCCGCAGTGCGGCGGCCACATCTAGGAGGAGAAAGAGGAAGAGGATAGTACATTATCCATTACTGAGCCCCGGGTCTCCCTCTAGTAACCTGGAAGAGTCCGTGAGTAGCTAGGTGGGGGAAGTCAGTGGTTGACATGCAGGAGGCTGAAGGTTGAACCTGGCTGATTAAACAGTGGAGCAAAATCCTCTGTCTCCATCTGGCTGAGGTCAAAGGTCACCGCCCTGTGGCAACGTGTGTCACACCAGCACTGGTAAGAACTAAGGGGCTTAGCTAGTTCCACAGTCCACCGACAACGAGTCGCTCACCTCAGCCCTCGAGCGCTGACCTTCATGTGATTGTGTGTATTAGACAGACCTAAGCAGGCTCTATGACAGTTTTGGTCATGACAGCAACCTGCAAGTGAGGTGCCAGGTGAGAACATGCAGTTATTTTCTGATAGTGCCCATCACATTTTTATAAATAACAGCGACAGCAAGAGTACCGAGTGCATCCATCCCCTCAGGGCCTGGGAGACTGTCACCTCCCTCGAGACTCCAGAAGGCTATTTCACCCAGAGACGCCATATCCCATGGGCCACCGGAGTCTAAGACACAAACGGCATACTGACTTGGTTGTAGGAAAAGGAGGGAAAGATAGACCAACACATACAGTGGTGAATTAATGAATAGCTGGAAATATACAGTAGTAGGGATTTGGATTGTCATAAATCAAGGCCAGCTGTGGCTAGGATTACATTACAAGGGATATTCTAAAATGCTTAGTATGGAAAGTTCTTTGCAAGGAAATATTACACACTGCCAAAAACAAGATAAAAGATGGATACATTTTAAGAAACTAACAGCAAATCCATTGGTTTCTTCAGTAAAAAGGATATTAACTTTAAAAACAACAATGCTTTTCATCGTGGTTAAGATTTTAAGGTGTAGAGCCCAGAAAATAAACCAAAAAAATTGCTTAATGAGCCAAAATTAGGATGGAAATTCATAACAGACATATGAGACACAATAATTTTGTTGTCATGTGAAAACCTCAGAACTCCACTCTTGTTGATTTTTTTGTTTTAATTTCAATTGAATGAATGTAAGAGATTTGGTTTAAAGCCATTTTACTGGTGCACAATAGAGATACAACTATATGAAAAAAATTAACTGGGCACCATTTAATGTGCCCTTACTATTTAAAACCTAGGTGCTCTATTCCAGTCCTCGAGGGCTGATGTCCTGCAGGTTTTTGTTCCTCCCAGATAGTTAATGAGCCACACCTGGTCTGTATCTACCTGATACCAGGTGCGGCTCAGTAACAATCAGAGAAGAACAAAAACCTGCTCATTTCCTTTCCTTTTTTTTTTTTTTTTTTACTGCTGCCCTCATAAACTCCTATACCCCCAAAAATATAAAATTCATCAGTATGTATGACTTTGTTTTTGCTTGTTAAACACCTTCCACATAAAGTATTATCCCAATAGATTGAGTACCTTAACAATTCAATCATCTTGATTTGAGAAGGCCAGCATCCAGCATATAGGATGACATTAGTTCTTTGGTCTGAGAGTAGTCGAAAAAATCAGGTGAAGCCTTTTACTTCAAAGAAGCTTGGTTGTCATTTAAAATCAACTTAAAACAACACCACTTTGTACTGACAGTAGGTTAGCCAAAGTTTGAAGCTCTTCACAGTTGCCGTTATGACTCCAATCATTTAGCATTAGCATTTTGCTGATGTGCGTATGGCTATTACAAATTAACCAAACCAATCCATTCCTATCACTTGGTTTAACCTGGTTCTTCAATACCTCTCACACAACTGAACATCACATGAAGAAACAGGAATTCTCCTCTGAAGTAAAGCTAGTCCCAGCATGGGATCTGTCTCGGGGTAACAAATGGGTTCAAATGAGCCTAAAACCCTCAACAACTAATATGCTCTGAATTATATCACTGGGTGATAGGCCTGCGTTTGTGGGTATAAATACATGCCCTTGGTGGTGTGTGTTACCTCGCTCTGTAGTCAGGCCCACCCCATTGGTCAGAACAGAGAGGCTGGGGTTGGTAAGGAGGGTATTGCCAGCCAGGTCCACCTTGGAGGCCTGCAGCCGGAACTTTTCCAACTCCTGGGACAGTAAGCCAAACTGTTCGCTCTGGCTGCGGCATTTCTCTTCCAGATCTCGCACCTTTGACTACACATGCGGCGTAACACACAGAGAAAGCAGACATATAAACCCAGTGTCCATACATTATTTTTTTTAAACATCATTGCACTTAAAGGAAAAATCCACCCATGCACACTATTACATCATTCGATATCATCAATTGGTGATGTTCAATGCATTCCATGAGTTATTTTGTGAAGTGTTGTAATTTATTTTTTTGGTGTACCCAGTTTCCCTCAACCTGCTTCATGTACTTCTACTAGTTGGTGGTTTCCTACATTTCCCAGAATAACTTTTGACAACACCCAAAGAACAGGTGTGAACTTTCCTTCAACTTTCAATAAAAGTTGGGTGTATAGGCATAGAAATATAGCTAGCTAGCCAACTAGACTGTGATCATTGGAGTGTATGTTTTAGGGCGGATTTTTACTTTAAGTGAATCTTGAGGATTTTATTGTACATCATACATCAGCCATGTAAAAGTATATCTGTGTTGGATGTAACCCTAGGTCAGTTTTATATATTGTCAGTGTCATGCAGAAACTTTGTATGTCTGAAAAGCCAATTTCTCTGTAACTGTGAAAAACTGCTCAATTTTCCCACTGATGTGCATGCATGTTTGACATTTACAACACATTTTCAATGGTTTGACTTGGTCCCAGGATCATGAAAAGCTTTCGACACAGGGGACAATGTTGGCTATCAAATGCAGTGAAAAACCCCCCCAAAAAAACACAAAACAAAGCATCCCATGTGCCTGTCGGTGTCCAAAGCCTTTAAAATTCATGGTCTCCAAGTAACCACAGACACTTAAAAATGTGCTAGATATGGATTCTTTTTTGTCCAGCCAGCCCACTGACTAGTGTTTTTTTTTGTTTCATGGCTCCATCTTACATGGTTATGATGATTATTTTGATGGCATGACATGTAAAAACACACAAAAGCAAACAACACAATTCACTGCTACCTATGTAGGATGTAAAAAAAGGAAAATTTGAGATATATGGTTAGATTTCTGCAAGACACAGACAATATAAACTGTTGTTGATACATTTGTTACAAATTGCTACAAACTAAAGGATCAAATGAATAAAAAGGAGGGAAATAAAGATAGACAGCAGGTTTAAAGGCTTTGGTAGAGGGTAGCTTTTTGGTAATAAGTGAAAACAGGAGACTAGGGTGAAAACAAGAATTGGAAGTGTGGTGTAGTTGACAAGGAGCTGCATGTTGTCCTCCTGCCTTACAGTGCATTCACATTAGCAAAGCCACTACAGAGCCAGAACACTACAGAGGTTAGCCTTAGCCCCACTGACTTTCTATAAGTGACTGATTTCGCTTCCGGTTGCGGTGGGAGTTTCCTGGCAGGCCGATCTGACAGAGCCTCTGCGTGAAACTGTCTAAACACAATTTCCTGTCAAACCTCTCACCTACGCCTCGCCTAGTCTGCACACAGCCATTATCTATCTACATTAACTGAGCTCAAGGGGTAAAGAGCGCTACAACTCTGAGATCAATCGCTAATAGCTTGTTGTGCACAGAATAAACCCCAAATGAATAGTCAAAAACTACATTCAGCAGCCCAGCTCTATCAGTCTTAGCACAAAGGTAAACTTGACCTTAATATTGTGAACTTAAATAACAAGCCAATTCTCCTATAAGCATGTTAACTGTGCTCAGTGCAGCTGGGACTGCTAACTGTGCCACAGAAACATTCTTATCTGCTCTCATGTGACTGTGGCCTGATTCAGACACACTTCAGTAACCTAAAAAAACAGTCAGCATCAAATGGGTCTCTGTGGCCACACAACACGTTGAAAATTGGATATATCTGCAGGGCAGATTTGTTACTCCTGGCTCAACTCTTAGCATACTGTATGCAGGAAAACACAACTGATACACATGCAAAGCCTGGCTGAATTCTGTTGATTCTCAGACAGTGAAGCAGCTACATAATATCTGCGCTACAACACAGAATATGTTAACTTGGTTCTACTGTCCAAGCCTGAGCCTGATGCATTGGGGAGTTTGACAAGGCAGGGTGTTGGATTGTATCTACAGAGGCAGGAATCTGGCCTGGGGGGACAAGGAGGCTAAGGGTTGCCGGTACCTGCATGCAGTCCAGTGTGTTCTGGTTAGCAAGAAAATAACACAAAGGACAAAAAAGGTATACAAAAGTAAACACATGCTTGTGAAACAATGAGTCTGGGAGGATAAAAAATATTAATAAATTAGAAACACAGCAGTCAGAGTCCAGGTCGGCGAGAAGGTCCTGTCAGTAGCCCGTATCACTAGAATGTCTCTTGGCCCTCAACAGCTGCCCTTTGAATGAAGACACACATATTCCTTATGATGTTTCAAAAAATGTTTTCACAGATTGCAAAAATTATGTGTGTTAGGGCTCTCTGGAGGGAAAGAGACTTTCTCCTGTGATGCTTTGGGTTTGAACAGAGAGAGAGAGAGAGTGAAAGGAGGAGAGAGACAAAGCAAGAGGAAGAAATTGTGAGCATTTTCAAAACAGGAGCAACTATACTCTACCAGCTCCCTCAGCAACACAAGCTGCGTCAACTCCTAAAATAAAATACACACTTCATTTAGGAGCACACCCCATTAACAAAACACAACGCATAACAATTAGAAGCATATTAAAACAGGCATATATAGAGTCTTCACTTGTGGAAGATGAGGTTTTGGGTATTCACAGTGTTCTTGTAGGTCTTGTAGGTTTTGTAATCTTTCTTGTCTTTTTTCATCCTTTTAAGACAGTAGCCAATTAGACATATGGGGACTTTAGCAGTCATAGTCTGCCTAGACTCATTTTGCATTCAAGGTGTGTTACATTCACACTGAGTGTAAGCATTAACTTCAACAGGCAGTGGAGAAACCATCTGTTCAAACGGTTATCTTTCCAGGCCCATAAGTGCTACAAAAATATGAGTACAAGTATTTTCTGTAACGGTTTCTCTGCCAGGTGTTTAGATCAACACAAAGAGCTGATTGTGTATCCACGCTGCTTCAGTGGCAGTGGGAAGTCTTTTGTCTACCAAGGACAGGGAGGGAATTAAATATTTATACTCTTTTTGTTTGGTGTTAGGGAGATGAGACATGCCTCCTTCAATAATGAATGAGATTCTATCTTGTCAGACGGGGGATGCAGTAGTGCATGAAAGTAATACTAAGGGAGTTTGAAAAACACTCCTCTTACTGATGCTGGGGCTGAGTGAAACACGGGCACACTGATGTTTAGTTGGGTATAAGTCATCTCAAACTTTTGGAAAGCAGCTCAGTGCTCCACTGCATGGCAATGAATGTACTGCACTGTAAATAAATGTCATTGCATTTGTTTCTCTTGTATGAGAGACTGATGATTTATTATACTGTACAAACTCACCTCCAGCATCTGAACCACCCCTTCATGTTCCCTCTTGGCGAAAAACTGAGCCTGTTGATTGGAAAACAAGATGGTTATGGTCAATGTGACGCTGGTTATTGTTAAGAAATTCAAATTCACCGCCCAGCGAGCTCTGTTAGAAATGCCCCGCCAAAACTAGATGCTTTATTGGTACCCAAAGGTTGCCTCCTGCTGGACAAAGTCTTAGGGTGAAAGAAAAAATATTTTTCTCTAAATTAGGCACGGCCAGGCAGGACAGAACTGCAGTTCTGCTTTATGATAGATAAACAAATGTGGAGAATGTACAAGAGGCTGCGGTGCTTACCCGCTGTAACCGTTTGATTTCATCCTGTTTGAACTTGAGGATAGCCAGTGCCTGCTCATGTTCCAATTCCAGCTGCTGCCTTCGCTCGGCGACCTCTCGCATATGCTGTTTATGTAGAGGAAATGTCATCAGGCAATGCAGCCTTTCATAGACATAAACTGTTACAAAGAGTCAAATTGAAAATAATGATATGTGTGATCCCAGCTGTACCTTTAGGACCTGCTCTAGGTTCTCCAGTTTGGCACGGAGTCTCTGGTTCTCCTTGAGAACTGAATTGTGTTGAGCGGTCACTTCAGAGAGGTCTTCCCTCAGTTCCTCATTCTCAACCCGAGTCTGGGAAACAACAGAGACAGGCCGTAGCATCACAGTGGCAGTGTAACTGAATGTGCATGACTAGTAGATTGTGAAGGGCTTGAGAGGGCAGGGAGACGCTGACCTGGTCGAGCAGCTGTGCCTTCCTCCTGAGGAGATCTGCCTCCTCCTTTAGTTGCTCATTTTTGCCTCGCTCATCCTCAAGCTGGCTCTCCTGTTAAAGAAACCGCAAGACGAGATTTAGCTAAGCAAGGGGGAATCCATTTCTCCCAAGTCATCATTATCTGCACTATCATAACACTTAAAGACTAAACAGCCTCAAGGACTGCTAGTGAGCATTTGAAAAAAAAACTGGAGCAGCTTCCTTACCAAATCCAGACATCTCTTCTGTCGCTTCTTTACTTCATGCTCGAGGTTTTCACATTCTTTTCTCTTCTTGCACAGCTCACTTTCCTGAACAAACAATGATTACAAAGCAAGGAAAAGTTATACTGCATCTTCATACGTCAACAAATCTGATCACCATCTCATATTACCCTGAAACTGGATCTTTTAAGGTTGTGTTTATATGATTTTTATAAACAAACTCTGGAACAAGGAGCAGGATATATGTTCCCAGAGGAACAATCAAAAACATATACTATGTCATGAGAAATTATTTGCTGGCAAAGAATTGTCAGTGCCATCAGTCTTTATAGGATGCAGAATACATGGGCCCTAGTTTCCATATTGACCTCTGACATGGTAGCAACAAGGTATTACAAAGCTTAGCATCCTTTAATTATTCTAAATGCAGCTTACATGCAGGACCAGCATAGGAGAAATCAGCTTATTTCAGCATGGCCACAGTACCATAATCGAGCATTACTACTGTGTGTGTGTGTGTGTGTGTGTGTGTGTGTGTATGTGTTGGGGGGTGTGTGTTTGGGTAATTAAAACATGGTCTGTGGCCTGATTTGCTCTCACGATTGTCTGTCAGCCATAGCATTAAAAGCCTGAATACTGAGTGTTAATGAAGGACGTCCTGTTATATATTCAAATCATTAATGTGAAGCTGCTCCTCAAATATGCTATGTCAGAAATTACTGCAGAAGTGCACGGTATGTTTGACCATAGCCTTGCCCTAGAAGAAACATCTGTCATTGAAATGGTCATTAATCTCTAGGCTGCAGGTACCAACTTCATGTTTTTATAGCAGCCTAGGCCATGTACACAGGCGTCTCTTACAGGAACTTTAGGAAAGGATAAACAGCTGTCATTAGCCTGCAGGTGCTACTTTTTGTACCCTTGAATTCAGAGTTTTAACATGGTTTCTGGAGGAGCCCACTGCTTACATCTCTACCTCATTTAACTCACACTGACTCCAACTGAAGTACTTGCTCACTCACCCCATAACTGTGGCATTGATTAGGACCATAGTAAACTGACCATGCATGTAAATGTGAGTGACTGAACCATGCTAAATATCATTAAATGCGTGGCCTGTGAGAACAATGTTTTGTTTCTTACAGTTTGAAACAGTTTTACAGTATGTGACATTTTTTAAATGGCTATTGATAAGGCACTGATGTTTTTTTCATCTGTTTGTTTTTATTGCTAACAAGTAGGTAATGATAAAAACGGAACACAAGTCTTTTGTTTGGGCAATATGTCAACAAATTGAACTAGTTAGGCATTTTGGTGAATATATTCAAAAGCAGTACAGCACTATAATAGTACATTTGTCCATTAAGTATGATTTCTTTACAAATTCACAAAAATGCATTACCAGGTTTTCAAAATGCTACTGACATGTTTGTCAGAGCAGTGAGGGCAGTTTATATAAGACTTTGAGGGACATAAAAAAGAGACTTCATGACTATACAGTCATGACAGATACCAAAATGATGGACCTGAATTAAACTTTCTCTGTTTTCTCTTACTTGTGTATTAACTTTGTTTGTGATTAATTCACACACAAATTATGATATAGAGGTTTGCCCCAATGAAGGGTGAGGACACACATGCAGCCTGGTACTGATACTACTGCTACTTTATAATCAGTTTTATACAAGGTTTATAGAGTTGTGGGCCGATCTGATGTAAAATTTGATTTGATTAGTCTACCCAACAAATAATAATAATAATAATAATAATAATAATAACATCATTTAATGCCTGCAATTTCTATTCTCCACCCTGGCAACAATCTCAATGTAGAGTTACGAGAGAATATGTTAGTCTATATAAGCCATAAGACTCAGTAGTAGAATCAGCAAGAGCAATATGCTACACTTCTGTTTCCGAGAGACAAGATCAAAATAATCCCAGCATTACATAACAAATCGGACAGTGCTTTTTCTTTCAGCGGCGGTGATGTGGTGGGAACTCAGTGAAAGAACTAAATTCAAGCTTTAGTTATGCATGAAAATGCCAAGTGGACAGCAAAACTTGATTCCTACAATTAGGTACAATATTCAGTAACACACTGAATATCAGGGGAATAACAGGGGAATGCGGTGGTGTGATATGTGAGAAGTGGAAAAATGCTTCATGCTTGCGGTTTAACTCTTCCGCTACATATTCGGACTTGTGGTAGTATGTAATAAGTAGTAGTATAGTACTGGATGCTCTCACCAGAAACTGTAGGCGCTGCTCCTCTGTGTGTTCCTCCTGGTGGGAGGGGGTCGGGCTGAGGCCCGGTGGGGGCGTCACTCGCGGCCCCGACTCCTCCTCCTCTCCGGGAGTCTCCTCACACCTGGATGGAGCCTCATCTAATGCCACACACGGGGTCTCTCCTGCAACCTGGCAGGGACAAGAGTAATTATTCAATGAGAAACACTTCCCGTTCAAAGAGGTAATCTGGGATGACCAAGATAAAAGACAATCCAAGGCATTATAATAAAGTAAAGAGCTTCCATTCTCATCTTACAAACATGACCCACAACTGAGAGGGGAGCAAATCTACGATTGTCATATTGTACGGTAGCACTGACATTAACATTACACCCCCTGCTGTGAGCCAGGGATTAGCAGTGAGCCTCCTTCCCAGTGGTCCAACTACAATCACTGAATAATCCAGGGGGAATCCCTCTAGCCTGGAACATGACTAGAACACATTAGCAGGGAGCCTGTCCTTTCTAATTAGTCTGGGCATAATGATTTGAATGTTTCACAGTTGGCTAATTTTCTGCATCAGTGAGTATTCTACATAAGTGTTTTTTTCCCATCATCTTTCATCATTCTTTCAACTGTGGTGATTGTGGGGTCCAGGTGGGGAAGAGGCTGACGTTGGTTAAGGGTTAAGAGTCGGAAATCAGCATCTAATTTTAGAGCACACCTACTTATGCTCCGAGGAGAACTGGGCTAGTGTAGCCAAGGCCATGACCCAATAACAGGATCAAAGGCGCTCTGCCACGTGCCGCAAGGGGATCTCTCCTTTACATTGTCAGCCATCAGAAGGAATACCACTCCAGACTTAACACAGGTCTCCCACTTTTGTAGAAAATCATTTACAGGACACACAGGGATACAATGTGTCACAAGTTTTGTATACTGTACCTGCAATTTGTATGCAGTGGCATCATTGAAAAAGCTAACTTAAAGATACAGTGCATACTGTATGGATACAGATCAACTGGACCATGTGCATGACAATGGTACCTTCCTGGGTCAGCATCATTTGTTCCTCCTAACCCACCCAAGAGCTTGAACAGAGTGCCATTTGGATGCTATCAGGGTGCTACTGGGGTTTCAGTGGAAAAATTCTCCAATTCCAATTCTTCCAACTCTCTCTATAAGATGGTACACATTTCTCCAAAGCACAAATAGAATTTTATAAAAATAAATGAATTTTACCATGAGCTTATCTGTCAGAATTGATTGCTTTTTGATGATTTTGTTAGAATGTTTTTCTTTGAGAAAATTAAGAATAGCCATGGGTGAAGAATGAAATTAACTTTGGTTTTGTTTCGGATTTGTCTATTCAGATGAGGGGGACATGCTCACATTAGATGCACATGATACCAAACAGTCATCCGTGCAATTACAGGAGCACAATTAAAATCAGAGACAGCCTGGCACCTACGGTAGACAGACGTTTATTTCATAAAGCGGCTGATTCTCCTTTGTATGATTTACATGTACATCAAAATACCCTGCATATACTGAAGTTTGTCCTGCACATTACTGTCGCTTGCAGCATAAACTTCATGTCAAGTTTCCTCGTGCCATACTGATGGCCTGTCTGACAAATGTGCAGGTGCTTGAAGCAGTAAGGTTTTCTCCCTGTCAAACATTTAGCACATTCTTACGCACAGGGTTGATAAACCATTTTGACCATTCAGCATAAAATCGGTGGCGTGTCTGTGAAGTTAAGCAACGCTATCCCAGGTTTATCTTTTGGATAGGAGACCAGATGGTGTCAGTAGTGGTGACGGAGGGCCAGCAGGAGGCACTAATTCCATTGGCCTTTGTACAAATACAGTACACAGGAATGAGGGATTTAAACAAGTACTTTCCTTTGCATGAGCCATTAAACCAAGTTCCTGATTTGTTTTGGTGGTCATTAAAGATCCCATGCCATTTATCGTGAGCGTAGGCATGGCAGGTAACCCCAGCATCCTGGCAACATTCCCACCTTGGTCTTTGGTCAATCATGGCCACATCAGTCAGTCATCCTGTGATTCCTAATTAGCTTGTAGCACTCCATATCCCTCCACTGGGCTAGTTGGTGTGTGTTGAGCCTCCTGCTACAATCTGGCAGCCATGCACCAACAAGGTGGGTGCTATACATAAGCGGTGGCTAAGGTGAGACTCCTTCAGTACTCAAAGCACTTTGAGCAAAAACACACAGTACAAATCCAATCCTTCATTATTATTGCACTAACTTTGCAGCTCTTGTCTGAAATGCTTTTCTTAACCCGCCAAAGTTTAGGAGAGCCTAAAATTAATCTTTTCTTACCACTACTGAAATCTAATCATAATCTTGAGCTGTCCCTATCCTTGATTTAACATACCTAAGTAAGTAATAAGACTGTCATTGTGTTTCACTTCTATGAAGTTGAGATATTTTCTTACAACTTCAAAACTGCAGAGTGTATGCAGTTTCTGTCAGAACACACTGTCAGTATATGACATACACACTGCTAACAATCTACACGGTCAAAGCAACTAAAAATGTCTGCATGGTCACTTCCAGGCTACTATAACCTTAAAAGAGCAATCCCTTTTTGAAGAGGGAATGTGCACACAATAATGAGTTCAAAGCAAATATAATCAGGGTTCAGGCAATGTGTGATATAATTCTGACATCGTTTTGACGGATGAGCACAGAGGGAGAATATTACATAATGACTCATTTATACAATGTTATGTGGAATAAAAGGACTGTCATAGAGAGCATTAGACCAAGGCTTAGGCTATTATGATTCATTTCAAAGGTTTATGTGCAAACAGACTAACTTAACAAAATGCAATATGCAATAAAAACCATGATGTAGGTTAGCAATGACTCAATATAAAAGCTATTTGGAGGCACTGGGCTTCCAAAATCCGAATTACCAATGATTCATTAAATGTCATGGTATCCTTGGTGATTCAAATAGGTCATGACACTGATACAGTGTTTGAATCCAAATGCTCATATGGAAAATTCAGAGCAAAGATCAACTCAGTCGAATGTTGGCGGCACAGCAGAGAAGCCAATCTTCACAAACAAATTCATATTGCATAGCTTAAGGTTTATATCTTTTCATTACTTATATACATCCGGCAGTTAGCCCTGTACATCAAAATGCCAATTATTACAAATTACTTCAAGATTGAAAAGAATGGATATTTACTGCTCCCTCCTAATGGCATAGACACTGTGTTTATTTAGTCTGTGTCCTAATTGTGCTTTTTAATGTATGCCAGACAATGTTTTACTGACAAAATACATTTTACTGGCAATGTTTCACAGATGAGGGAATTTCCCACTGTGGGTTTAATCAGGTGGTGCTGTTGCTATGACTATAACTATTTTTATTACTATGCATGGAAAAATTTAGCCTAGGCAAACCCCCTCAATTACTCCAGTAAAAAAAAAAAAAAAGACTGCCCCCAATTGCCATTGTTTAATTTTCTTATGTCTGGATGCTATATCTCTAACAAGAATCCATCGATCCATTTATCTGATCCATCCTTTTGAGATGTCCTGGTGGCTCAGTGGTTTAAGGCGCATACCATGTAAAACACAACATCCTCGGTTTGAATCCAGACTGAGACCTTTGCCGCATGTCATCCCCCAATCTTTCCTGTCTGTCTCGACTTTGATCTGTCAAATAAAGGCTAAAAATCTTTTCCCAAGGAGCAGCCGTTTTATTCTCACCATCGAAAAAGAAAGAACTTAAACTTCTTGCTACAGAAGAAAAACAGATGCAAGTTTTAGATAAGAAAAATGATTCATTTTTTCATAATTTCAAGAATATTACGTAACTTAACACTTCCGAGAATTTAAGAGGGTGAATCCCCAGCACATTTTTATATCAAAGACTGAACTGTACAGAGCTTGACTTGAAACTACTCTCCAAAGGACCAACTAGCCTCAATAGCTAACAATTTTACTCATATTTACAAAGCACATTCCATGATGACGAAAAGGTGAAGGTATACTGGCAGGGCAGCTATGTGCACAAGGCATCTCAATTGGCCTTGTCAGGTCAATGTATCAAAACAAATTACAAAGTACTGGGATATGGGGAGTATTGGGATGTGCTGTTGAACCTTGATTCCCAGGGTTTGATTATATGCTAACACCCCATCATGTCAGGGAGTGTGGTTGTAGGTAGTCACAGGATTGGCTATAGAGAATAAATATTCCTTGAATAGGGTGTTGTCTACCCTTCTGAGTATCATTTGTTGTTGCTGAGGTCTTATATTGTAGACCTTTTAATGTGATCAGATGGTTTCTGCTATTGAATAGTCTCATCAGGCTAATATCCCAGCTCTAAAATGTAGGGTTAAATGGATATGCTGGTTTGACAATATACCAGGTCAATATTAGCCTTTCGTTAAAATAGGATATCAACCAGTCAATGTCATTTTTTGGCAGGAAAATAGTAAAATTTAAAGATGCTGAATATCGACACTAAATATTAGCTATCATCTGCTTCAATCCAAAATTATCAAAAACTTTCAAAAACTCATATGAGTCAAACCTTACTAAAATGGATTGCATTACTTTCAAAGTGTGATGAATACTGAATGAATATACTTATATGTATATATTTGGTACAATTACAAAATGCATAAAAGTAATTCAATATGTATTTTACCTATTGGTGCCATTGCATCACTGTTAAATGCCATTTCTGCCCATCTTTTATGCGAAGGATATTTACAAGGCATGTAAATATCCTTCGCATAAAATGGTTTTGAATCACAAATCATCTTGCCATTTCAGCTCACATTTTTTCTATAGCCACTGGAGGCAAATTAAATCATCAGTGAAAATAAGCTGGCTGGGCAGAAGCTGGTTGCTGTCAACTGAGGGAAATTGTATTTGGTCCAACATCATTTGACACTACAGTTACGTAGGTATATATCCTACAAGGTGTGCTCAACAGAAAGCTAAATGAAATGGGATGCTAAAATGACAGGCACGTGACATTCCCTGGCATGCAATTCATTTGTATATATCTGAATAAAGAATTTTGATAGACATCTACTATCAAGTAGCATTTTTTTTAAGTTCTATACATTTTTCTAGAAGCATATGTGAGCTGTAAAATGCATGTGAGCAGACTTGTTCAGTATGCATTTGAGCAGTGAGCTCAAAGACCTGCTATAACATAATTATGTGTAGAATTATGCAAGGACACTAGACCTTAAAGACAGCCATGCATAGCCTCAGCAATAAGAGGCCTGGTTAAGGCTCCAGCCATGTCAAAATTTACTAAAACAATGTCTAAATACCACCCTCAAAGTCTGATAAATGGTGAGGCCACAGCAGGACATGCATGTGCTTTTATCAGACATGGTCCTGTTATCAGACAGTCCTTGTTCACCTCTACTTGCACACATTTCACACGATGCAGTGCCATTGTGTACACTTCACATTGGTGTGGTCCATGTACACTAAAGGATAAAGTACAGCCTGGGCCCATGCGTACTAAAGCAGGGTCAGATCCCATTCAGCAGGCCCTGAATGCCATAAGCACATTGGTGTAATCCCTGCAGACTACTGAAACGGGTAACTGGATCACTTCTTTTAAAAGCACCTTAATGGATTGGCCTGGCCGTTGATTTTCTTTTTAATACGGAGCATATCGATGTCCACCAATCAAACGCTCTACCACCCAGTCACTAAGTCGGTCTGCCTAAATTCTACATCTGGAAGCTCCAAAATATGACTGTTATAAAACAGGGTTTCTGACAGGCTGCCCTTGACTAGGCCTCATGCATGTCTCGTCTTTCTAATTTGCAAGTAAGTGACAGTCCATCACAGACATTACAGTTGGATTTACAATGTAGGATTTACTGAAATGAAAAATAACAGCTACAAGACGTAGATGAAAAATCCACTTAGCTGTGAGTCATTGCAATACTAGCATAGGGCGTGTAACAGCAATGGAGCAGGCGGGACATGAATATACTAATAATCTTTTCCAGAATAAGATGGTTATTTCTATACCTAACACAAATGCAAAACCCAGTGTCTTGAGCCAATCCTCTAGCACTCAGTGTTTGTCAAGCCACTGCTTAGTTTTCAATGTTAAGTCTTGTGTCCTGAACCGCTTCAGTCCATCATCCAAATAGACACATACATGGACTACACTGGACCACTGACACCCACATAGAGACACGGAAACACAGAAGATGACCTACCCCTTTCCTGTGATCTGTGGCAACGTCAAGGCTTCCCTTGGCCCGCTAGTTATCCAGAGCAGGGCGAGCTAGAAAAGTCTTTGGTGCGGCTGGAGTCTTACCTACCACCCAAAACCCTCTCACCGCTGCCACAGCAACAGAGAGCGGATTACTGGACTGTACCATTCTGTTGTTAGAGGGGATTAGAGTTCACACAACATGGCCCCTTTCTGGGTGTGCGCGTGTCACTGTGAGTGCGTGTGTGTGTCCCACAAACGACAGATTACCACAATCGGCATTCTGATTTGAGCTTCACAGGGAGTAGAGAATTTCACTAAAAAACTTTAGATGTCTTTAAAAAGATGCATGCCTTAAAGTTGCACCTAATTTATAGAAATTGTGCCTCTAAAATGTATTTCATGACAAATACAGATTTATAAGGAAAATGGCATTTTATCTCCGTTGCAGACAAGATTTTACTACTACAAATGAAATGCAACCTGCGTTACTATTTATATACTGCATTTGTGAACTGTGTGTATTTTTAGACATTTTGGTCAGTGAATGGTATATCTGAGCATCACGTTTATGGAGGAACAGGGAAGAATTGTTTCTAAAAATTAAATGCAGAGAGGATCAGAATTAAATGCAGAGAGGATCAGAGTATGTGACTTCTGTATCTTTGATCAGGCCCAAGTTCAAGACAGGGAATCATCTCATTATGGCTTCTGGCAGATTAGTAACGGCTCCAACAGCAAGCCATTATATAACACTGCAAAACAGCATCCATGCCAATGTAAACATACTCTCAGCTTTAGAAAAACCCCAGTGAACCAAATTCCACATTAACAAACAACGTATAATCCCAACCGTAGTACTAACACCATCCACCCTCCTAGGTGAAAACACATGATCTGATCAGTGTTAGTTTGCCCTAATCACAGACGTAGCTCTAAACAAGGTGCACTGTCATCACACTGGGTTTCCAGAAACTCTCCACATATAGTTTTTGAACCTGGACATTGACTGAAGTTGTATGTGTACATCTTGCTAAGTTAAAAAAGCTTCTCACTCCACAGCAACACTGATGTCCAGTGCCTGGACATTGCTATTTTAATTTGATGTCTGGAGCAATAAATGTTTGGTGCTTTGAGCTCATCTGTTCAGGTGTGCATGGACCAGGCTCACTCATTTTTATTAAAGCTCTTTATCACCAACAGGGGTCAGTGTAGAGCTGGGCTGGTTTCTGATATCAGGTGATGCTGATAACCTTGCTGACTGTACCTTCTCTTCCCCGTCTTCCTTCTGGATTTCGACAGACTTCTCTGGGCCACCGGTGCCGGGGCTGTGGTCGTGCTGCTCTCTGGATGATGTGACCGACAGCTGTCTCTGGAGCCGCAGCACCTCCCTCTGAGACTCCCTGAGAAGCCTCTCGAATTCCAGTCTGCCAGATGGAACAGGGGAACCCTACACACATGCATCAACAGAGACAGCCACAATACAACGTTTTAATCAATTTGGAACATATTATCCTTTCAACTAATTTTCAAAAGCAAAATAACACGATGGCACACATTTTTTATGTTTGATTGTGTGTGCCTTGAGAATGTGTGCACTTGTATTTGTGTGTGGTTGGGAGTTGGGTGGATTGGGGTGGTGAGTTTGGAGACTGGTGGCTCATATGATCAACCAGTGTGACTATAAAGACAAACTCGCCATTGTGTTTTTGTGAAAGTTCCAATACTCACCACTGGCTGCAAAAGTTCATACTGCATACCACTTACTAAAAAGACTTAGATGGCATTCAGAATGATGAGCATACTAATTCCAGTCCGTAACATCTGTAGTCATGTGCTTTGGGTTCAGAAATTGGCCCATTTCCCTTGCAATTTAGAGCTATTAGACTTCAAAACATTTTAAGCTAGTGTTTAATAAATCCCTATTACTCGAAACAGTGGCAAGTATAAAGTCTAAAAGCACAGTCAGAGAGGACAGTATGTAACATGAATCAGAAACATGTGGTGAAATTAACTAAACTAAAATATCAATGGCTTCCCATGTTACTTTTTTCCAGCCAAGCTGAGAAAGCCACATCACCCTCCTTGTCATCCTCATCACATTGTGGAGATGTGTTTAGGTTAAACACAGGCTCCAACACCGACACTCCCATTAGATCAGAGTACAGCTCAGCCTGTTAGATCCTTCACTAATGATCCTGACAGATGTTCACATCCAGGAAAATCAGCTCTTAAGTCACAGTACCAGTAATTAAAAACAGGCACTTAGAGAGGCAGCCTATTCCTCCACTGTCATCTAGACATCAGCATTGACGCAGCCTTTGTAATAGGGGCTTAGGAGGGACTTAGGATGAGCAGTACCCATGCCTTCCAGCAGAGAGCAAGCATGTGGCATTATGAGCCTGTGGCGAGGCTGGGGAAAAGGGCTGGTTGACACAGTAGACAGCTTATTATGGTTAAAAACATAAGACAAAAGCAAACAATTGGTCTAAACTAAATCTTTCGACGCAGAGGGAGCTCTTGTCCAAATTCATGACCATGGTTCAATCTGGGCAAAGGAAACAGATTCCAGTTACTGAGGAACTGTGTTGTCAATACCTTGGCGGTGCCTAGCCGTGCCTCCAGCTCTCTGCACTCCTGTTGCAGGACAGCAATTTCCTTGTCCTTAGACAGCAGTGTGTCGGCGTGCTGGGCGAGGTCACGGGCTCGCTGCCGGGCAAACGCCCTTTTGTACTGTTCCACCGACCCAGGCCTGACCAGTGATGGGGCGTTCACCTGTACGGGAGCAGGGAGGAAACCGAATATCAGCAAGGAGCAGCTGGTAAATAATATGAAATCAGTCAGAGGGACAGCGTCATAAACAAACCTCAGCAAGGCAGTCAAAGGTTATGAGTCCAGTCATGGAGCTAGAGCAACAGAAGAGTTTCAATTGACTATTGATTGCAGCTCTCTTTTAAGTGTAAGCATTTCTTGGTTCTCACTGAGATTAAGAGCACGTGGTAAGGCAAATTAAATCAGTAAATAAAATGTCTTGGTCAAGATTAGGTCCAAACACAATAACTTAAGAAACACTGCAGAGCTCTTAAAGTCTTGATCACTCTTTGTTAGTGTAGCTTTACTGCACAGCTACATTGCTCTGCCCTTCAGTGAGCAGCAAGGGGAGAGGGGGAGGGTGAAGGGGGTAGTACGAAGGGTCTCTCCCTCAGTCTGGTGAACAGGTGCACACAGAATACACAAGGAATACAGAAGCAGCAAATGGCTGTGGCAGCCAGGACAGAGATAGGTGGTCTTCGAATTGGCTCGCTAGACTAATATAGCTGTTTGGCAGAGAGCTGGGCTGGGGGTCTTTCCTGCTCAAGATCCTTGCTCTGTTAACTCAAAAGACTCCTTCATACTAAACATATATAGTGTGCATCACTTACAGTACTCTTGACCAAATGGTAATTTTATTGGTGAGATGTGATCATTATTCACTTAATTTGTCACAGACTAGACATGTATCAAATATAAATTAATAACAGCTTGTCCTGTACTTTGAGTGTTATGCCAAGGTGCTATTAAGTGTTATGTTCTGTCTCCATCAGACGTGTTTGGTGACATTTGGAGTTATTCTGTGAAAGCAAAATACCACATGCCACTTTTACAAAGCATTATCTCCTGGAACAAATTTTGTCAGTAAAAATTATGACAAGAAATAATGCAGTCATCTATGTTCACTAAAAAGTAGTAAGGGACTAACAAACATTAATTTTGATGAAGTTACATTTGAGTGTGTTTTATGCCATTACTACAGAAAGAGCACAGCTTACTTAATTGTTCCTCCTCTCTGCCTACCTCCATTGCACTTAGCTCTCTAACAAGCAGCCCTATAAAATCAGGGTATTTTTAGACTTGTAACCTATTGCCACCGCTAACTCGTTACTTACTTTATCTCAGAAAAATAAATGCTGATATTTTATATCTGTGTATATCGGTCTAGAGCACAGGTGCTAGCTAACTAGCATGCAAAGTTGTAATCGTTTTGGACAACATGTTTGCACATCAGATGTTAACAAAGCAGATGGAAACACTGCTTGAATAAAATTTCAAGAGTATCCGTAAACTAAAAACTAAACCAAAACTGAAACAGTTGTGTTCTTGTAGCTATCCTCAATGATCCACTGAACTATTCAATGGCATGCTGGTATTCTTCAACAATGGCTCCCATTCACTTGCTGAACTATTCCATTCAGCTCATTACTGGACATTATGGTGATGTGGTGATTTGGATGGTGGTGCTTGGTAATGAGTCACTCTCATCATTTGGGCCGGAGTGAGGACAAACAGGCTGGACAGTGCAGTCAGCTGTGACAATGTGAAAGGTATTTTTTGGTGCAGTATACCACTCTGAGGTTGGCCTCCTGCAGTTTGCGAGCCCTCTCTTCCAGCCTCTTAGCAAGGACAGCCAGCTCTGTGTTCTTCCTCCTTAGCCGCCTGACCTTCTCCTCGGTCTCTGGGGCACTGCTCTTCCGCTGCACACAAGGGAAACAAATATCAACATCTGGCAGGGCCTGCAGCAAATACTAAAACAGCAATGCCAAACAAGAAAGTCACAAACACAGTACACAACCTGAACCTTAGCAAAACGATTCAAAAAGGCTATGCATGGCTTGAAAAGGAATTCAATAGCAGTAGGTTTGGCTTCCTAGTTTTGTATCATCTCTCATCTGCCAGTGCTGCCGGTAGAAAAAAAGCACACTGACAAAAAACAACAAAAGAGGCTATTCAGAGTAAGAAAACAAGTGATTTATTTATATGCTGAATAAATAAAAGTGACAAAAAAGCGACAGTGAATGTTTCAGCACTTAACTGAAACACAGCACCTTTTTTTGCTGTCTCTGTACACCTGGCCTACTTTCTAGCAAGTCTTCAGTCAAGACCACAAACTCCTTGTATTTCTTTGCGTCTTACCAGCAGGCCATTCTCCTCCCTCAGTGTGGTGCAAGTCTTCTCCAGCTCATCAAGGGCTCGCAGCAGCTCGGAGTTCTGACGCACCAGGAACCCATAGTCAGTACCATTCTGAAAAACAAGCCGGACGAAAACAGACACAGAGTTCAACAACTTTATTGGCTTTTGCCCTCTGACAAAACACCAGCATACACAACAGTAGCAGTGTACCTATTTCATTAAGAGCAAAATAGAGATGAGTCCCATTTTTGCAGTATTGCTTAAATCGTTTGCCACCTCCGAGTTACTGAAAAGCCATTCTCTGCTCAGTTGTCAGCTGCTGTTGTTTGTACAGCGCTATCTAACGCTGGCTGACAGATGACAGCCCATTAAATAGGCTTTTCATTAGGACAGCTCCATCAGCCCACCACTGGCACTGAACACCTATTATCCCACACTAACTCACAGCACAGGAGGAAGGAGAGCTCTCTGGTCTCACACAGCACTATAGAGAAGGAGGAAAGGGAGACAGAGGGCAACACAAGAGAGGGTGATCATATACACATGATCAGGACTAGAACGCTCTCTTTGCCTTGTTCAAGACTGCAGCCTGTTGTTATATATTGAAGACAAAAACGCATTCTGAAGTATGAATTTATTGACTGGATATCAATCCCTCTTTATTAATTATCAAGCCTTGGGTGTTACATGAATAAGCTTGTTATCCTGTGAGCTCTCACTGAGGGGACAGCCGGACACAGCAGCAGTGGAAGTGGCTTTCATACCCCTATGGGTGGTTTCACAGCACAGATACTCAATCTGGTGCATTAAGAGAGGTTACCACTAGGCTGAAAGAAGAGACTAAATCATGGGTGTTTATCATCCATGTGGAGGAAACCTGGCAGTGGTGGATACCTCAGGTTGGTCCATCATTTGAATGGAAATGATGTCACCCTGGTTTTGTGTTAGGGATGCTCTAAATGGACCCTGAGGGGTCAGAGAGAACGGGTGGGGAGTAGACCTGGCAGATGAGCGCAATTGCGGCAGCGAGAGCAGATGGACGAACAGGGCGAGCAGATAAGCTGGAGGTGAGGGGAGGGTTTGTCCTCAGTGTAAAACACATTCAACGGCACAGTCACCTAGACTGACTTTGCTGCTTATGCGTGATGAGAGAGCAGTAACTGTTGGGAGAGCTGATGCTCCCGCAGGTTATCTGTGGTCAGCTTGACTAGTGTGAAACGGTCTGCATGTGCCTCCAACTAGCTCCGGAGTAACTGGAGACAGGAGAGTGAGAATGAATGTACTGAGACGAGGTCTGATTGTGTCTGTGTAAAAGCACATCTCATAATGTCTCCATAATACTGTGAAATCAATCTGAAATCCCTCTCTGCCATAATGAAACTTCAGTAACACAAAACTGATGTAATATTAAACAACCTGATGAAATACAATGAAATGAGATTATTTTGCTTGCAGACAATAAAGGTAAGGGATCAAAATCACGCTTCATATAAGGTTACCATGAGATTGAGGAATAACTTTGTTGTCTTGGTGACGGCTGATAATGGGCTATCTGGTGGGTCCCTGGAGGTGTTTTAATGCTACCTGTTTTATAAGTCAACACTAATGACCAGCTGTTGACTAGCCTTGCAGCTGAGGTTCCCGTGTGTTCCCCCTCCAACACTATTGTGATGATAACGTACAGGGCAGCCTCTCTGAATGCCTAGTTAGTGGGTTACACACTAGCGCCAGAAGGCCCATATGCTACGGGGCAAGAACACACAAACTAGGACACACAATATTTTGACTGGCTAAATCATTAACATATGATCTGGCGAGGAGAAAACTATTATAATACAAGCAAAGGATGAATGTAGCAAAAGTAGTGGGTAAAAATAGGCAAAAAAAAAATGTGGGAGCTAAAATGCTGAATGGCTGATGGCCAACAATGCATATGAATCTGCACAAACATCCAAATTAAAGTGGCAATAAATCTAAATTGGTTGAGGGAGACAATCATTTCCTAACTGCTATATCTGCTATATTGTTGAGTGATGGCCAGTCCCACTGCAGTTCACCAAAATGGATGCAATTTACCGTATAGTAAATTTCCATCACTGTCTAAATTAGTTGAGCAAAGCTTGCAGTCAAAGCAAAGATGTGACTGCTACTTGTCACTGTAGGCAAAAAAAGATGCTTCTTGCACTACATTTATAATCAATACAGGCAGTGAGTCAGCAAGTACATCACCCTTTAAACTCAAGAGCTCCCCGTGGGCATAGCCGACGCACCAGCTAAGATATTCTACGACACAACTTCATCTCATTATTCTGGTAAGCATGACTGCGCCTCAGATTGCTGATAAGGAAACGTGAAGCTATTAACAGTTCATATCCAGTTCACAACCCTAATAATCTAAAAAAAATTATAGAACATAAGAGAACCAGCTCAAGTAAGATAAAAAGAGCAATACCATTATTGTTGTTGTGGGTCTTAGCTCATTCTTGCCTTAATAGATAGAGTTAATGCCTCTGACTGCTGGTCAGCTTTTTACTGATTATTGAGATATTTGGTATACATTTTTGCTGGTTCAACACTGACATAGGCACACATTTTCAGAGTGTATGAAAATGTTCCTTCAACGTCTTGAAAACCAACAAAAGCTTGATGAAAATTCCATTTTACCGTCATGAACTATTTGCTACTGAGCCGTAAGTGTCTGAGAAATTCCCTCCTCATCCTAGGTGATGTATTAGAAACAATGGAGAAACTGCTCAGAAAAGTGTATAGCTTGGCATAAAAAAGACAAAAGATTCATGCCATGCACTTTATTATCAGCCTATTTGCTTTGTTGATGATACATGAATTTTTCAGGGACACAGCAATGTTGCTGCTTATTCTACTGTCTTGGCACAGTTGATTTATCTCTTGTGCTCATTATCAGCTACTTGTAATGTTGGTGATACAGGAGCTTATTTTACTACTGCCTTTACTATAAAGTGCTCTAAATAAAATTGTCTGGTAAATGTATAAAATGAAAATGTTATCAAATGTGTTGATTTTTGTGTATTTTCAAGATATACCGTATTTTCAGATACATTCAAAGCTTATGACACAAAATTTAAAAAATTTAAAAAATGTAAAACAATGGACTGAGGTATTAAATCCTAATCAAAATGTCACTGTACTTATGCATCAAACACAATGGAATTGTCTTTATTTGGCAAGCACTGATAAGACTTTATTTGGACAGTCCAATGTTAATACTCAACTATCAGGTGACAAAAAGTAGATGTTCAACAAAGTGTCAGTTGCCTATTTGCTGCATCTCTATAGACTATGGTAACCTTAACCCTGACCTTAGCCTAACCCCAATCCTAACCTGACCCTATTTCTAACCTTAACCACACTGAATTTCTATAGACTGCTTTTCACATTATTGTGAGTATAACCTGAAACTCGATCCAAATAAAGTGTGATAAAGTAACCACCTCAAGTGAGACACAGAAGCTCTGTACTCAAAAAAGTGAGATTTTCCAATCTACCTACACTTCATGCTTCCCCCAAATGTCACTGAAGTGACGATCCAATGTGGTAAACCTACAGAAAATACATTAACACCAGGAATATTCCTGGTGGAAACTGTTGCAGCCCAAATTACTTTCACAGATTGAGACTAAAGGGATGGGAATGGAAAGAACCCATCAGGAAATGCTGTATGCTTGCCCTAAAAATTTGAATTGAAAAATCTCTAGGACTCATCTACAATATACACAAGCTTAATAATACTGAGATTTTTTCTCAGCAAACATCCTCTTAATGGCTAAAGGAGAGTTAGCCTCAGCTTAGAGATGAACCTTTGTGTCCTTGAGAGTTATTTGGCCATCGGTTACAGGAGTCAGCTGGTCCCAGTGTCCCGGTCTGGCTCTCAGGACAACTACACTAAAGCCCAATCAATCACCTCATAGGCAGGCCAGCCAGGGTGAACTCCGCCTCCGCCTGCCTCCATTCTCATTCTAATGATCTTGGAGTCCATCCATGTCTTGTAATTGTTCCCTGGGAAGCATATAGAAGCACACTGATGGCTTTCCTTTAGGCATGAGGTAAGGCTGGGTACCTGCAATCCACAAACAACGCTATCATTGCTGCCACTCAACAGCAAAAGGCTGCTGGTGGCGAGGTCTGCTCAGGGCCAGTGTTTTAGCATTCAGTCAGTTCTCCTCTCTCACAGTAGAGCTGTTTTCACATAGGTCTGGCTCAGTAAGCCAGGCAGATGTATCTCAGCAGCAGTAGGGCAGGAGTCCCTGCATGTCTGCCAGGGAGAGCCGGAGCCCAAGGCAGGGTAGACAGGCCTAACAGAGCCTGCACCATCTCCCTTTGCTCTGGCCTGGATCAGTCTGCCATTATTCTGGATGCAAACAGATAATTGAAGGTAGTCCTGTGCTTAAAACACAGATTGACAAAACACTTAGCCTAGACCAAGCTGGTCACCATAGTAACATGGTCTTCAGCATGCAGGTCACTGCGAAGACCATTTATGTACCATAGATGTAATTATTTTTGTGTGTGAGAAGCAACACAACAATAACCCAAGACCAGAAAAAAACAACAACAAAACAGCAACAAAAATAAATAGTTTAAACCACAAATTAATGGCTCATTCAACCCTTCATCATTAACATAGATGATAATAAATGTGATGGGAAGACCTATTTAAATATGTAAAACGCTGTGATTTGCAACTGCAATACACATAAATATTGAAGAGATGATGAAATTATTTAACTTCGTTTCATGAAACTTAAAAGATTTGCTTCCATCAAAATTGTATTAAGGTTGAATTCAAATGCAAGGATTCATTTGTCTAAACAGAGATGTTTTCTTGCTCCCTTTTACATAATTAGAAAGTAGCCTAACTTAGGCCTTTACAGCCCATCATATCCCTGTGAGACTGATCCTGTCTGTTAAACCTCTATAAGACCCCTTGTGTGACTGAAGCTGGCACAAGCCGGGGGATGAGAGGTAAACACCTTTACTGATCATTGCCTTGATAATTTTGCTGGTGTGTGAGATGTGTGCTGTGACAACCTCAATGGGATCTAGGTCAGCTTTTCATCATGGCGCAGATCTCTAGTGCTTTCTCTATTCCCCTAGGAGAGTGGTTGCTTCTCAGATTGTTACTCACAAAGAAAGTTACACTTTCAGGTCTGTACATAACACCTATTCAGACTCACAGTCAAACTCAAAGGACATCCACTAAAGGACAAACTCAACAATCACATGGTTGAGTGTGACAGTTTGGCAACACAGCAGGTGGCTCCAGCACCAACAGATTTTACAACAGAGCTTATGAATAAAACTAAAAGTTGAGCAATGAGTGACTTTAATGCCATTCATCATAAAATAGAGTTCTCACAGTCAGGCAAAGCAGCCTAATTTGTGTTGAATATTTAAATAAGAGAAATATTAAAGAGACTTTTCACAAGTGATTTACATCAAATGAATTATCCAGTTGCATTAAATCTGTTGCTAATAACAAGCAGAGAAGACAGCTGCTTCATAAAAAGAGGAGGCTAAATTGCCATTTGATTATCTGGGTCAGTTCCTGTTCTGTATGCCTCTGAGGGGGGAAATCAAAATGGCTTGGAGCTTTTCTGGGATTCCTCCTTTTCTTCTGTGCATTTTACTGGAAGCCCAGAAGTAGAAAAGTAACAAAGAGATACTGCTATGTGGAGATGAAGGAATAAATGTTCACAGGAAAAACTAACAGTGACAATGCATTGATATTAACCTGGCATGGCATCAATCAGTGTGTATAGCAAGGTTCATTTGGAGCTGTGACACTGATCGATTTAGTGAATCACAATGGAAAAGCTGAAGGAAAACATATTTGGGGGCTTTCTTTATGCTTGAAGCAGATGTAAAAAAAAACCAAAAAAAAAAAACCTCTGGAATGTTAACCACATGTCCATCAGTGTTAAGTATAGATTTGTCCAAAAGTGCAAGTGAACAAAAATAAAAGAATGTGGGAGGTGCTGACAACAAAACTAGGAACAATTTTGGGGAAAAGAGCAAAAGCAGTTAAAGCTGTACCAAAGTTGATATCAAATGTTTGTTTTTTTTATCATACCACAGGTGACTTTCTTGTTACCCATCCACCAACGATTGAATAGAACGTTAAATGGGGATACGCATATCTGCGAGGATGCTTGTTCTTACATGTTCATAGGGTCACACAAACCAGATTATCCTTTGTCTGGGATCCACGGGAAGCATTTATAAAGCATATGGAATTGCCTACAGTGTGGTTTCACAGAAACACATACATCAGCATTTTCAGCTGACAGCTAGAGATCCCCCCACTATAAGCCTCTAAGGGGACTGAAAGATAAAGACACACACACACACACACACACACACACACGGCCATTGCCATTGTTCACTCCCACAGGGACTTGAAGGGTGGGACTGGCAGTGTTAAAAAATACAGAAACCTTTACTTTCACTGGTTACTTGGTTGCCAATGTTCTATTGCCATTCCCACAGAAAGTGCACAAAGCTTACTACTGGCTAGGCCTAGATGGAAAAAAGTTATTTCAGTTTACTTCCAGTCTGACAGCTGGACCATGTGAACAGAAGATACATTTCCAGAAGTTAATGGCCCTTACAACCATATAGCAGTTACATGAAAAGCCAGGCCAGATATGCTGAAACAAATGCAGTATACCAGGACTGACTAAACTGAGGCTGGGGATGTAATGCTACTATGTGTTCATAGTACGATTATTGTCTCCAAAATTATCATGATTTGCACATTGGTTGTCCATAATCCTGAATAGGCCATCAGCTTCTTTTTGGTTGCCAAAAAAAACGCCCACACTACTGACTTGACGCATTTCTTTGGTGTGTAGAGGGCTGGTGCGTAGTTTCCCTCTGCCATTTTAATGATTCTTTCAACAAACAAGTTTAGTGATTTAACAAAAGAAAGGCCATAGGCTGACATAACATAAATTTAAAAATTTTAATTTCTCATGCAATTCTGTGGTCTCATCCTTCCATGTCTTTCCATAAATATTTGGGCTTTAAAGGCCTGCATTTTCAGAATTCTAAAAAAGCTAATTTGCAATTTTCCCTTCACAAAATACAGGGAACCATTTCAGAGAAATCCTGCAAGTGTTGACTGTAAACCAAGAATGGAATATACTTTTCCAGCAACTCTAGTGAACAGGTTGGCTATTTTTCTAGGTCAGTTAGAAATGTTTTCAGCATTTCTGCATATTAACCTTGCAGATTATTATTACTATATGAATAAACTCTAATGGTCCAACACTGTTGCTTAGGTTAGCATAGGAAAACAGGTAAATATGAGGCTATTAGGCATACAGCTCACGTGTGCGAGAAGGAGAATGCATAGCGCAGATGTTAGGATGAGTATAAATACATTCTTGTAGGGTAATGTCACAATTTACTGAATCAAATGAATGCTTGCCGTAAAATATCGTCATTGTTTTTTATTGCGGTATACCTCAATACCGGTATATTGTTGCATTTCTAATTGTGACGATTTCTTTCCGAGAGGCATAAGACATTGTTTGTAAGAATTTTAGGAAATCCTCCACTCACCCAGACATAATTACTGTGAGTGCTTCTGGAGTCAGACATATCCTCCCTGAGGGCAATTTTTATTCTGGGTATTCAGAATAGTTCAATTTCATTTTTGTAAAAGCACCATTGACAATCTGGAGAGACTGCAGGTACTTCCCAAGTTTCATTCAGCAGCGTCGCTCAAGGGACTAGCATGAAGGAGGCAGTCTGCTGCATCTGGAAATGTCCTTTAATTAATCCAGGCCATGTCTGCTCTTTGCAGTAATGGGGGGAGAATGGCTTCATCTTGTAGACCGTTCCTCAAACGCCACATGCTCAGAAAAATGACTCCTCCACCAGTTTTAATTACCAGCAGAGGAGGGAAACAAAAAAACAATATTCAACAAAGACTGGGAATAGTTGCCCTTCCACTGAAGTGCATACCAAAGGCTTTCACAACACCAGTGAAGCGTTACAATTGAGAGCAAAATCAATGGTTCACTTTATCTCTGTCTCCCACACTACATTCAATCAGTGGTTTTCTAATGAGGTTTCCTGAACTGCTCTGCTAGCATCAGCACTGTCATATACCCTCGATAGACATAAAAAAACGTTATGGAATGAATCTGTTTAGATCTGCGTTGCCTCGTCTCCCACAATAAACCATCCCTTGTAATCTTGTTGGCTACTGTATCACTAGCTACAGCTATTATGGTTTAACACACCACTGCTTGTGCTTCTTTCTTGTTTATGCACTGCACATGAGTCTGCGTGAATGACAAGAAAATAATGGGTCACCATCAATTAGGGAACATTCATCTCCAGTGTCAAGTCCAAATGCAGAGATTTTTTTTTTTTTTTAAATGCAGCTTGCAAATACCTTTTCCAAGCTAATTTATTGTCCTGATTATGATGGACGTAGCAAGATTGAACTGATTCGTGGAAAAAACAAAAGATGGCAAGTGCTAAAACCCAATGGTGATATATGGCACTGTACAACTTTCTTAAGGGAAGAAAATCGGTAGGCTGCTATTGTTAGTAGCCTCAAACGCAGCAGAGAAATATCTCTCTAAAAACCTAGACATGGAAAGAACCAGAAAGCACCGGAGAACGCAGTTTGTGGCTCTTCGTATTTTAATAACAGCAGCTCTCCCCCTACACTCATATATAAGTCATGAAGCAGCCCTCTTAAGTGTCCTCTCAAATCCCCTCCTGTATTTATCACGACTCATCGCCCCAGGGCACCTGACGATGACAGATTAGGGGGTCTCTCTTACAGCGCTAGAGAACAAAGAGTCTACCAAAAACACCCCTTTACTCCCCTCAGGCGTCCAGCACTCTCTTCGTCTGCCACCCCTTATACACATGTCCTGTGGGTGAGGTTGTTCAAAATTAAAATGTACTGTCTGAAAGTGGCCCCCAATGTTTTTCCCCTCCATACATTAATGATGTACCTGAAGTAAACACAAGAGGTGGCATGGTGGCACCTGTATATCTCTATGTGGTATAGCCCTGGGTGAACAGTTTAGTTTACTTCCAGGGATTGCCATCCACTGCATTAAGATTTGAGATGAGTCATGGTGTCTTCTCATAAAGCAATAACTCATCTGTCACGCCAGCAGTGATTTCATGCTTGGTGCAAGTTAACAAATCATTGTGAAACCAATCAGTTAAACTCATACAGAAATTAAAGAACATGATGGTTAACTCCATCTGTGGTTGTTCTCATGGTTGCTATGTTTTAGCATCTCTAATGCATGGTAGGTATAATATTAATTATGGCAACTCATCCCAACAGCCTACAGATCTTGTCTCTATGTGAATTGTCTCAGGCTTTCCCCTCACAAAGCCTTTACAATGTTGGTCTTCCGACACAGTAATTAAAATCCATACTAGCCTAGCAAGCTGCTACCTCATCATCTCATAGTCCACAAATAAAAAACATCACATTTTCCCAAGCCTCCAAGGGGCTTAATAAGGTGTTAGACATGCAGAGGACATCTGGCCTTTTAAAAGTCAAAAGATGGAGAGCACGAGGGGTCGCCAAATTATTCCATTTAGTGCAATGTCAGCAGAAAATGGATAGAAGGGAGACAGAATGTAGTGGAGATGATTTGTCCCTCCCCCTACCCTCCACAGGCTGAACCCTGACAGCTTCAAAAGGATATGAGCCTTAATCTTGTCAAAGAGAATTGCATATGCACACAAGCCCCTCAACCCCCCACTATCACAGCAACAACTTAATTTGTGGTCTAGCATAACAGAAATGCTTCAAAATGGCTGGATGGAATGTGCTTTATCACTTAAAAACATATCAGTCATCATGAAGGGGAGAAGAGGCAGCATTCAGCTTTATTTAGGCAGGCAGACACATTCAAGTGCGCACACTCTGCCCTCATCCTCCTACACACAACCCTGCTAAGCTTACACCCTTTCAATGTAATATTCAAATGTTTTATTCACGGTTTCATGATGAAATCCCTTGCATACAGAATATTTACTTTTTCTCCCACAAAATTATTCTTAAATTAGTTTTTTTAGTTCCTTAATTTGTCAGTAGGGAATCATGAGCAGCAAAGTTAAATTAAAGAGAGACTGTACAATGGAATAACATTTAGTTATTTTGATTGCATCCATTTAGTGAATTAAAAGTCTCACATGACTTGGGTTAAACAGCCTTTGGTGATCGCAGCTTTGATGAAAACATCCGGAGTGACAAAAACCTGACAGACAAATATGGGCACACCATTCAACCAATTTCATTCTACGGACTGGGCCGACCTCCACAAGCTACAATTCATTCAGCCAGAAATGGAAGTGCATAAAATGGATTGAATAAATACATCCCACCAGCCCACAACAACCTCGTCACTTCTCTTGGTGTTGCCAAAACCACTCCTTCTACTCCGTCACTGTCATCATCGAAATGTTATCCAGCCAACACCTTGTCTCGCACTGCTCACCATGTTAAAGACTAATGCTCAGACTGAAAAAACCCACGGCTGTTTCCTGTGTAATCCTGATGAGAAACCAACAGTGGGAATCCCCACATGCAACAGCGTATCGCCGCAAATCATTATTATTTACAGAGGTGATTTAATTTACAGTTTGTATGCTATCTTGTTTACAATGGCTTCATTGTGTTGAGGTATTTGTTTCTTAAAGGTTAACACAACTTAATCTAAAAATTCATGTACTGTAGGTTCTTCCTATTGTCTAGGCCAGCCCAGTCAATATTCTTTAACATGTACCACTCTCTCTCCAAGCCAGAAACCAGAGAACAAAGACTGGAACCTGGGCTATCATGAAGATATAGGGGTACTGTACATTTCCTGGTTTGGAACTGATAATAATGCTTACCAAGAATATAACTTGTTTAGGTGTTAAAAAACAAACCATATATTGAACAAAACTAACATTCACCATCTAGAGATCAACTGAAGAGTTTACATCCTGTCGAGGTCACAGGTTCAAGTCTTTGTTCTCTGCGTTGTTCATGTTAAAAAATATTGATTGGACTGTCCTTGAAGATAGGAATCACAATAAATTGCTAAACTGAGCGGTATTCCCCTTAAGGGCAACAATCAAAAGATCACCTCAAAAAATATGAGGGGACATCAAGGTTGACCTTGAAAATATATCCCACTATACAGATAATACAGCAATATTGTCTAGAGGTGAGGCATGGCTATGAGGCACATACATTTAACATATTCAGAGCAGTGGGGAGGACCGGGCTTGGCCATTAATCTGAAGGTTAGTTTGCAGACTACAGACTGAGCCATTAACAAGACACACAGACACTGTCTAGGAGAGGACAGGAAAGGGTCAGAAGACAGTCAGTGCATCCCTGGCTGATAACAATAGCACACTGTTTGAACACTATTATAAAACACTACTGCAATTTTCCAATACAAACCTATAACCTATCACATTCAATAATTGTAGATCTGGGGGAGGTGCTTCAGTAATACAAGGCCCTAGTGACCTTTCCTGACATTCAGTGGGTCCACAAAATTAGTGTCCGTTTCCTCCCCCAGGCTAAAGCATTTCCCATTGTGAGGGGGAACACAGGTAATCATGGGTTTAATCTCACCAGCGTTTCGGGAGTAGGTCCAAATGCTGCAGAAATGTCATAGAGGGCAGAGAGCCCTTGGAGGATGCTGAAGACGTGGCTGTCTGGCTGCAGGCCTGTGAATACTAACATGAGGAGGGACTTCTAGAGACCCTCTGTATGATATAGCTAATGATTGGGTTAAAGCCTTTAATGAGGCAAACACTGCGGGTTAGGGTTAGGTAACCCTAACCCTGCAAAACGGAGCACAATAAAGAGAAGTCGACAACCTCAGCTGACGGCAGGGCTTCAATACAAAGTATTCCCCACCATGTATGCAGATAAAGGCCTCAACGACTTGTGGACCATGGTCTTCACATTTAATTTGGTGTCATAATTCAACTTTATGAGAGCATTATCAGGAGGCATGATGGTGGAAGGAAAATGGAATACAATAAATGGATACTTTAAGGACATTCACTTGCTGGATGAAGGTTAAGGGCCAAATGTGATGGGTAGAGATAGATTTATTCAATGGAGGTTGGGTTTGAGATGTTCAAGACAAAGAACAGGGGGTAGAAGAAATGTATTGTCTTGCCTTTGCTATGTTAAAGATGTGAAAATGGCAAGAGCTTCTTGGCTGTGGGAGAATACATACTCAAGGACTCATCCACCCTTTCCCCATGATTATTTTGTTGTACAGTTCTCCATTCTGTCTCTCTTAAAGACATCTGTCCAAAATCCGCTCTGACCATGCATATAGTCAGGACTTGTCTACGGTAAAGAAAATATTTAGTAGGGTGAAACAGAATATTAAAATAAACAAATAAACAAATAACACGATTAAGAGTCTAACAGCCCTGCAATGTTGAATTTTGCATCTCGGATCTCCCGCTTGAGAGTCTGCAGCCTAACTCCCTGCGGGCCACGTGACCCATAAAGTGGTGAACGGAGTGACCAACCGACCAAAGCCGCTCTCAGTGGTAGCTAGCAAACTACTCTTCTTAGCATTTCAATTAGCTCTGTCACAGCATGTCAATGCTATAGTAGATCTTGAGCAACGTTTAGGTGCAAAAATTTGCTCATTTAAGTGCCTAAACTATAGGATTAGGCACTAATGTGTGTGTATCCCAGATTTGTGGTGTGGCTGTGATGCTCAGTTTCTTCTGAGCAACATCGCTTTAATTCTAGCATTGCATGAGCTTTACTACAATGAACAAAATCTCACAAAATCTCACAATAGGGCATACCTAAATTAGGCAAAGTCCCTAATGAATGAGTTAATCAGGCCAAGTCAACTTTTGCTGAATCTTCATCTTAATACTATCTACAATAGGTCTACATCATTATAGGAAATTGGATCAAAGTATAAATAATAATCAAAACTCAAACAGGCTACAGAACCTAGCAAATAATCCAATCTCTCTGGACATGATTCAGGACAATGGGCAGAATTTTGCCTAATTTGGTGAAGTGCAATATCAGAAAGCTAAAACACACAAACAACAACCTTGCCATGCAGTGCTTACTCACCACTGATCTTTCCACACTCACAGTGGGCAGACTCTTGTGACCCCCCTGTGACCCTGTGTTCCATTACCAGACAGGGCCAGCAGCCCCCTCTAGACAGACACATGGTGATGTTTGGATGTATGGGGAGAGACCAAACACTCTGGAGATGAACCTAGCACTCCTCTGATGAATTATTCATCAACCATAACATCCTAGACGGCCACTGAAATACACCATCACACACATGCACACACACATACAAGTAGCAACTTGTGGTTTACAGGAGCCATAAAGAACAAGAAATAAGAATTAGACTTCCACTGAGGTTATTTAGACTGAACTTTGTCTGAATGGCTCAATTTTTAATTATTATAGTTTCAATAAGTAAACATGTCATTATGCCAATCAGTGCAATTCGTAAGGATAGCTGGATTTGTATAGCAAATTTCAGGTCATGCCATGTCCCCCGCACACCCTCATCCCACCTTGCATGATTTCATCTTCCATCATCTCTATTCAAGTAGGGCTTTGCACAGTCTCATAACTTCTAATTTCATAACCATTATTTAGTGTTGTTATTTAGGTTTCATGATTTGCCAAGAAATCAAAAGATCTGTAATAGTCATGGCACTATAATGAAGAAATTAAATCATTGAGCCAAGTGAACTGTATTAATACAGTAATACATCTGCTTATCACCATCAAGTGTTTCTTTACTTCACTCCCTCAGTGGCAGCAGAGCAACATGTGATCAAAGTGGATGCCACGCAGCTGACAGACTCCAACAGAGATGCTAAAAATACACCCTCTTTGTCGGAGTTTGTGTCTCACTTCAGAAATTAAGGGCAGATTTTTGGTAAAATCTGACTATCAAGTCTTATATACTGACACGCTCCACTTTCCATTCTCCCATAGGTACAAACTGGGTCAGTGCTGAGCTGTAGGGCTGGCGTCACAGTCATGCGCTTGCTAAACACCCAACACTCTGCATTTAGCAATAGGTCAATATCAAAGGGAGCCCAGACACAAACACACAAAGCAGAGAGTAACTCGAAAATACCATGATCCACCAACTCTCCACTGCTAGGAGTGGTCTTTCACCTTGAATATTACACTGACAAGGCTGTACTTAGAATGTAATACCAACATATTGCAACAAAGTGTCATAACTTTGATTTGGGAATCAAGAACTGATTTAAATTTGGAAGCATATACCAAAATTTGTTGTAAATGTGGGAATAATAACAGGATGCAAAAACATGACTTTCGACTCTTTTGCAATTGCACTTGTCACAGAGCTGCTTTAAGCAGCATAATGTAGCTCTCTAGAATTTTTGCTGAGCTTGAGTCATATCATAATTTTCATGGTATGGCAAGTGACACGATAACAAGATGTCAAAGCATAGCTGTATTTACAAGTTAGATGAAACCCTGGCTGACCACAGATTGAGTGACAAGCACTCTGAAGTTTGGCTTAGTTTTACATGGTAGAAAATGCCATTGCTAAATGCAATGGTAAAGGCATACATTTTCTCAGAGCCAGAGCAAGTTTTCCACAAAAATACATATTCATTGCAAGTCATAAGACCTGGCCATAGATTCTGTTTTCCAAACTCTGAAGCTAAAGCTGTGGGGGGAAAAGGTAGCATGACTCCTAGCTAGGGCTGAACAATTAATCGAAATTTTATCGAAATCGCAACATGGCATACTGCAATTTTCAAATCGCAGGAGGCGCAATATTTGTTAAAGGCAAAATGTGTGTCAAAATACCATTTTAAATTAAATATTGTCATGCTGCAGAGATGTTCTGGCCTACACATCATATTCTACAGACTTAAGAAAACATCTTTGTTTGGTACAGATCCCCACAAAAATCACACCATAATCATTTTAATACGTTTTTCAATGAAAATGAGAATAATGATGTAAAAATTATCATTCCCTCTAATATCGCAAATCATATCACAATTGCAATATCAGTCAAAATAATCGCAATTAGATATTTTTTCAAAATCGTTCAGCCCTACTCCTAGCCACTGAAGAGAATGAAACACCACTACCACTGTTAAGGTGTGATGTAGAAGTATGTTTTTAATAAAGCTAGGGAGAAACCAAAGCTGGGACGTTTGTGCCTTTTATAGTAGACCACTGAACAAAAATATTGATTTCAAAGGATCTCTGAAACTGTGCCAGTTTGGCCCAGGCTTCATCATTTCCTGGGCTGTGGCTGAGGGATCACAGCTAAATACAGGGTCAATCAGATAACATGATTGTCTTCAGCAGGGTGGCTGAGGAGAGAGCAGGTTCTGTACGACCACTCATCTCTTTAAGCTCTGTTCAGAACTCATACTGTGTACAGCCAACAATCATCAGAGAGGCAGCCATATGGCGTCCAGACAGGTGTTGGGAGTGCAGACCACAGCGGACCACACAGTTAACTAGCTAATTAGCCTTCAGAGGAATCGTGCTTCTCTTTCCATGAAGTGAAAAGATTGGCACTTACAAATGCTTTTTCTAAGTTGTACTCACAGACTAATATAGTTTTTCCATATCTGTTCTCAACTAAGGATGCAAGTAACCCTAATCCTAACCTAAGATTCAGGGGAACTGCCTGTATTAAAAACAGAAATTACCGTTAAAAAAAGTAGCTGGCTCAAAAGGACTAAGTACTTGGCTATCTGGCCGGCAGCCAACACTTGTGTGTAACACTCCTTGCAGGCAGGATTGCTGTCCATTGTACCATTGTTATTTATGTCTCCCTTACCTT
This sequence comes from Centroberyx affinis, assembly GCF_046629955.1. Taxonomy (NCBI): domain Eukaryota; kingdom Metazoa; phylum Chordata; class Actinopteri; order Beryciformes; family Berycidae; genus Centroberyx; species Centroberyx affinis. The sequence continues at coordinate 18,312 of NW_027280868.1, read as the reverse complement.
TATTCTTTAGTTAGCCAAAGAAGTATCTCAATTATTAATCAAATCAAGCAAGCTTGACTTCTTTTGTTAATATGCAAATACACCTTTGGCACATGATTGGACTGGGTGATCAGGACAAGACTATAGCACAAGGCTATACGTATGTTGTTATATTGCCAGGATAATATATTGGTGAGTTAATTTTTTCAGCATTTGCCATATCACAAAACAGACTTAAGGTGTGGATTGTGTTTATAGTGTTTTTTAAAAGATAATTTTCATGGCATTTCTGCTTGTGCGTCAAATCTCCACACTTCATTTTTGTGCTAGTGGAGGAGAAATGAGCTTTCTTCTTGTTGCATCTCACCTTATCCAACAGAGCGTCCAATTGTGGAAACAAATGTGAAACTTAACAGTCACTGCTTGCATGTGTTTCTTATGCTCGACAGTAACGTCACTCTTTTTAGGTGTCAGAGGTGTGTAAAATTGTCCCGCCAGCTCAACTGTGAATTAATTGATCAGTAACCCACAACAGGTCATGGTATATTGAAGCTACATCACAGTTAAGGTGAGGTCTGCAGATATGCGCACAGTCATCAATCTTTTAGCAAATCATGATTAGTCATCGTCAGCAAATCATAATTATTCTAATTTGTTACACCAAGCACATTAAAATAATTAAATCATTAAGCAATGTATAGATTCACTAAAATAAAATGTATTTATTCAATTAAATCAAGGTCTCAGAATGCATGAAAAGACACCAAAATAGAGGTGCAGAAAACTATGGGAGACCATGCCACTGGACCCCACTAGCAGGTTACATTTTCTCTTTGGCTGACTACTCAATGTGCTTGTGGAAAACACTGCTACATGACCTGCAGAATAGTGCCCGACTGTAGGAAATACATCCATCCTGGTAAGTCTATCTCAAAAGCTTCACAGACCTTTTATATGGAACATACAGGTTTGTTTTGCATGCAGGTTTATAGTTGAGAAACTTGTTAATTAAGTGGTTTTCCATGCTTGGCTCCAGGTATTTAATTACACAACTCATAGCTCTGTCATATTCGAATCTCATTAACTAGGCTTCTCGGTCATAAACCACTGCTCAGCCTCTCCTTTTAACCACCGCAGAATAAAGTTTGCTGAATGAATGTGAAACCGTTCTGTGATGTTGTCAGCAGTTTTAAACTGAGGTTCCCTGGAGATTGCAATCATGTCAATCTTTATCACGACAATAAACCATATCATCTGCCAAAGTGAACAGGACACAGACACACAAACCCAATAGCATTAGCAGTGCTGTTAGTGCCCTCCCTGTGTGTCTGGTGAATCAACAAACTAAAAATTTAACAGCTTCAAATGAATACCGTGTTTAGACTGGTACAACAAACCTGGGATATCTTTATGCTCTTTGGGCCAGGACACAAAGGTTCATGTAGAACCAGAGGACCATCAACATCACTTCACACAATAAAACCAGCCATCTCCACACACACTCCAAATACAAGCCAGCCATTTCACATGGGGGTTGGGTGGGCATAATGTCATTTTCATGCTACACTAGTATTACCCACCTTCCTCCTACAATAGCTGCTCTTCTTCTTTCATCCATGTTTTCCTCTTGTTGATACCATTCCTGCTGCATCTCCCTGTCTATTCTCCCCCTTCCTCAGGGTTCACCTGAGATAAGATGATGCCCATTGTGTGAGCAGTGTCATAAATCACAGTTTGCATATGCTTGACTAATACCACCACTGGACCAGAGAGATTCATGGCATGCTCTTTAATAATGCATCCCACACACACAAACATGCACACACGCGCACACGCACACACACACACACACACACACACTAATTATGGGTGGAACTGGTGATGAGGAAATAAAAAGACAGTTACCCCCACTGAACAGCATATAAATAATAATCTCCAAGACTGACAGCCCCCTGTTGAATAACACAACAGCCCACCCCCACTGGCCTGAAATGGCCAGATAATAATTTCTAATGCATCATTTAAATGCTCCCTTTCAGCTCCTGCGGCCACAGATCTACTCCCATGTTGTGCGTTGACAGTTTATTAGGGGTTCTACTAAAACCTGATTGTGCTGTTTATGGGGGGTAGTGGGGTGTGGTGGGGGTTTTGGGGGACAGCCAGTGGCAGAAATGATACTACCTTGTATGCTGAAATGAAGAAATGATGTCTCAACCAAGGATACATGGCCAACTCATTGAGAGAAAAGAGGACAACTGTACAACAGTAGCGGCCCTCCTTCAGTAGCTAACAAAGAAAATCTATCTAATCCCAACAACTTTTGTTCCATCCATGGCCTTGACAGAAACCTGAATTTTAAATTGATTTACCACGAAACTCTTAATGATTACAAACGATATACAAAAAGGAAATAGAATTCGGACATGGACAGAAATAGCCAAACATTTTTAATAAAGTTAATTTTGCCATTTCCTTCCAAGCAGTGCATGATCTAAGCTTCACCTGATGTCAACACCAATTGTAGCTGAGAGGTAAACATAATCTGATGGTAAAAAAAGACATGAAATGCTACAGAGCAGGGGTTTATGTAGAAGAATGCATGACAATGTTTTTCCTCAAAAGGCAAAAGCTGTGGCAGGAGACTGGCAGCTGAGCCTGGCCAAGGTTGATTCAGCTGCCTTCTGTTCAATTTACAGGATGTTGACACTGTATCTCCCGTTTCCCCAAACAAGGCAACATCTGCAAACTTTGCTGTTTGTCTGATAAATGTAATCTAACATTGCAGGGAAATCCTTAAAATTTAAATCAATGTTATTTCTGCCTATATATACTTAGATTTTTTATGTCAATTGCTGTTGTTGCCCAAATCTAATTTTAATAACATCAGATACTTTTTGACAGATCTGTATTTTGTTGGCTACATGGAAGAATTAAAGGATTCTAGTGGTTCCTTAATCATCATGTCTCTCATTTTACAAGCTGTACAAACACGCACCAGTTACATGAAAATCTCATCTCATCCCTATTGATATTCAATTGGCTACCATTAAACGGATCTTCTGCCATCCCCCTTAGGCTATGCAGAGGTGTGAAATTTGGGACAAGGTCACTATGGCTGAGCATAGTACCTGCCAACTCACAGTTTGCATTAGAGCTGCTACAGCAGTGCCCCAGATAAAACATCATGAAAATTTGCTGCATACCCAAGTCCAGGTAACTGAACAATAATCCAACAGAGATGACCAATGACCCCCGGCTTAAAATTGTAACAGTACAAAACTTTCAGGTACTTTTAGATATCTTTGCCTCTACAATCCATAGAATATGAAGAACCAGACAACTTATTCCACTTTAGACCCTGTAATGTGAATAGTGTTATAAATCTACAACCATCGTTTGAGTAATGTGTTCAAAATCTCACAATCAAAAATGCTAATGTTTCTGAGCAATCTTCACATTGTTTTGAAATCAGATTATTGTGATTCTGTAACTGTTATTCTCCAAAATTAGTGGGAGCTTATACATGAAATTAAATGAAAACCACTAGTGCAATTGCAAATAACCTTAGTAGGGCATCTCTGGAATGTCCCCAGGCCCTGTACATTTTCATAATCTGTCAACTAGCAGAATTGGTACCGGCAGACACTACAAAATGCTAGACGTACCTTTCTTATCCCTTCCACTTCAAAACCATTGAGGTTCGCATAAAGAGAGTGGTGCCTCTTGCCCAACATTGACGTTGGAGTGAGATTAGTGGTGGCTGGGGCTGCCTTGTCCAGGAGTCCATGGTGGCCGTCCTGCTCCTGTTGTGGTCCCAGGGCTTCAGCCTCCTCACGGCTCTCCATCTCTCTGTCTGCCGATGCAGGCTCAGGCTGCTCAGGCCGAGTGCACAGGTCATACATCACTCTCTGTCAAAGTCAAATAGCGCAGTTGGGATCAATATGACCAAATGAGGTGTCCAGCCAAGACCAAGCCATCGCTGGCTTTTCATTTGTTGAAGGAGAATTACACGGATCGGCTGAGCCAGGCTCACTTCAAAATGAGAAAGATGTCACTGTCCTCTTTTCCTTACCCGTTCTCCAACAGTTCACAAGACAGAGTAATTTGTTAGGACTAAGGTGAAGTGTCTGAGACCAAAGCAAAGCATTGTAATTGCCATGGTTGTCAGTAACCAAATACCAAGCCTCATAAACTTGTAAATCCCAGTCGAGGAGGAATTCAAAGTGACAAAAATAGCACTACTGGTGGTCTTGTTCCTTGCATGAAATATTCCTTACAACAAAATGGAATGTGCCATATCCAAGACAAAACCAGTTAGAGATAACCCAGGAGTTGGGAAGTACCCCCTCCCTCCCTCTTCTGTGACGTTTTCCGAAAAGAGGACAATCAGCTCCAGAGGGATTTTACATATTTTTGGCCTTGGCTTCTGACAGTAATTCTATGAACGTCAGCGTCCTTGTAGCGTTCTTCGGCATACTGTGATTAGTATTAATCACAACAGTGTAGCATGCAGATTCAGAGCCCTACTTACTACATTGGCAGAGCCTGTGTCTTCATGCCTTCCCACTCTGTCGTCTTCTAGAGTGGAATGGATTTGTCATAGCTAGATGTCCAGAGAAAGACAGACCAGTCCACTTCTTATTCTGAGTGACACTGAAACACTGCATGTAGGCCTGATATAGCCAACAAGAACAGACGAGAGAGAGAGAGAGAAATAGCGAGAGAATGATCTCACTAACAGGTCTCCACTCCAGTCCCCATTCTCTCATGAAGGCTGAGATGTGGGTGGTGTGTCGCGGGTCTTCAGCTGTGCGTTTGTCCTGATTGATGCCGCTGTCTCAAAAAGCATTTCTTCCAGATGCAATATGACTGGATGAGCTGCCTATTCCCATCTCCGTTACAGCGCCATAAAGGTGAAGAAAGAGGACGAAGGGAAAAAATGTGTGTGTGTGTATGTAAGACGGTGAGCGTTGGTGAGAGGAGGGGGTAGGGAGGATTGCTTCCATCGTCCTATCACAAAAAGGCAGGCTCTGAGACGGGGCCCAATCATGACTGCGACTAGAGCTCGTTTCCATGGAGATGACGCTGGAATGATGTTGGTTGCCTATTGATTGTTCAAGAGGCAGTCCACACTGCAACACAGGCAGGCTGCAGGAGGCAGGCAGAGAGAGTGTGTCCAGACTAATTCTATGTTTTTCTCCGGGTGTATATTAGAACAACAAACAGACACAAATACAATGATTGAGGAGGTGATGGGTGTTAGTGATGTTTTAGTAATATAACCTGCCATGGCTGCTTTTTGTCGGTGTACATAGGGCACTATAATGCTACAGTTGCATTGTATTTGTAAACATGGAGATAAAAAACATATAAAGCACTAGGCCTGATGCGGCAACAGATTATTTGGACACACTTTGTTACACTACACTATGGCAGTATACAAATGAACAGTGAGCCTAACTCTCCCTCTGATCCCACAAGATTCATATCTGCTAAGAGACCTTTCAGCTACTCCAGCTAATTGCCAATCAACTGGGCAAGCCAAAATGAATATATGGAAGCCTTAGGGATATTATCACATAGACATCCACAGTTGGTAAAATAGAGTTACAGATGTATTTTGGGTATCATTCTAAATAACTCTTAACTAGGTAAAATGTCTTAACCAGTTTAATACTGTATACTGTACTGTAGTTTTGCTTTCTGAAGCTTCATTGGACTGAGCTGCCTTGATTAACTGCAAAAATTCTTGTTTCCAGTTCCCTTTAAGGTGATTTTTACCCTCTCCACTAAAGAGAGGAGCAATGTTTGCAGTATGTTGAGGCTCAAAATTCAAAATCCATGGCAGAGCACAGCAAAGTTAAATATATATATATATTTTGCTACAGTTCCTTCTACCAGTGCAGTCAAACCTGGCACTGTCACATTTCAACATTGTCTCACACTGAAAAGAAGTGACATCCATTTTTCCCTAAACTGTCTATTATCCCAATTTAAATGCATGAGAGAGACACACAGCCCACAGTATCGTTGTGCAAAAGGGTCGATTTTGACAATGAGGTAAAAAAAAAAAAACAGTCTCCACCATATAGAGCAAGCCCATGCATATCTCTCACAGCAATGAGCTACTTATTCACCCCTCAAACTGGATTTTGCCATTTCTATGCATTTAAACTTTAATTACAGTGTGTTCACAAGACCATGACCTTAGTATTGAATGAAACCAACCCCGACATGTACTCCACTGAATCCTATTTATATTCTGCTTCAGCTTCTTAATTTAACGCCTTGACTGGGATGAAAGGTGCTGATAGCAGAACAACCAGCAAAGTAAAGAATGTGTGAGAGAGGAACAGCTGCTACACAAGAACGCCACCAGCATAAATCACATGTTGTAAACAACACACATACAGTAAATACAAAAAATGTGTATTGAGCATAAAACAATTACACTTTATATTCTAGCAGCTTAACTTAATGCATGCCAAATAGCATATGCTCTGCACAGCCCGGAGCCTTAGCCAGGCCCATCATGGCTCAGTGGTATTGACAGGCTGTCACACTGACATGCGCTTTGACAGAGTCTGCCTGTCTGCCTGCCATGAGATTGAAGAGTATGCTCACAGTGAAATTTATTTGACGTGAAATTCTCTCCAAAAAAAATAGGAGAGGGAGGGAAAGGGGCTTCTCTGAAACTTGACTTGAAGTTTAGCAGTCAGATAACTAACTTTCAATAGCTGTCAGCTGACAGTGTTGTGTTACCATGGCATCGGCACACCTGTCAGATGAAGCGATAGCGGATTGCTCTAAAATATAATGGGAAATCTTTCTACTCAGTTACAAGTAATTCACTTTTTCTACAACACTTAGTGTCTGCAATCTGAGGGAAATCCTGACACACTGAGCTGTACATTGTTTCTTCATCACCTGCTGTGTTGTGTCGCACCCCCCTCTATTATTAATAATTCCTCTATTCCGCTTCATTCCATGTCTCCTAAATCTCTTTGGTTTTCTCTCTCTCTCATTTGTGTCCTCAGAGTTGAGCAGCTTGTCAAAGCTCGAGCACAGTTAAGGCCCAATCCATAACTGACATGCGGTGTCCCCTGTTTAACTCTGTCAAACCACAAATGGCTTTGTTTACACAGTGATTTACTGAATTGAGGAAATTGTTCGCACTCTTAAAATTGATTGACTAAGCTCATGACATAAGGACAAACAGAATGTCACACTTAAACCTGAGTTTTGCATTGTGAGATTGAAGGTTTGTTTACAATGTTGTTTGTAAATATTGAAACAGACCTGCATTTTAAGTTATGGTGGTTAAGAAAATTGCAAAAGCTTATTTTCCATCTACAAGTCAAATCTTTCAAGAACATGTGAAAGTAGGGGAATAATCAATAAATGAAGGACTGTATAATCATTGGCCACAAATTAAGTTAAGCCATCATTTTTGGAAAAATCATTATGATAACCTTGTCTCTGATAATGAATTGTATATCTGCAAATTTTCAGGTGTAGAATGCCCTTTAAGATAAAAAATTCCTAAATGGCATGAATCAATCCATTCATCATGCCCTTATTTTGGAATGGATGTCATCTTTTGTTTCAACATACAAAACACTGAGTGCATCCAGATGCCAGTTACTGTGAAGTCAAGGGTGATGCCATGGAAGTGCTGTGCATAAGAAACATGAAACACCCATGAGGCTGGGCACTGCTGTTTGGATACTGTTCAAACTTTGATTAATTATTCAATTTCCTCTCCATGAAAACTTGATCCAAAATGTGAGAGAAGGAAACACATTGACCCACTTCTGCCACCCGTCTCCCCAAAACAACAGGCATAACAGATCCACCCACACATGCTGCCCCTCCCCCTGCCAACATGTGGCAGACTTCACCTTCTTTCACAGCCTTGCTACCCATGACAACCGAAATTCACAAAGACACAGCTGTATTTCAGAGCATACAAATCATATTAAAGATGTCTCACATCATATAGTTAGCAACAAATAAGGCTGTAAAAATGACCACAGAGTTTGGTTCTCCTTTTCTGCATTAGCATGTAGTCTGTGTGTGCAATTTGATATAAACCTCTCCTCATGAATATGAATAATAGCTGTTGTTTTGTTCTCCATCTTGCTGCTGTTTTCCACCCTCAACTATCACCCTTTTACAAAGTTGTAGTGCCAGAGAATACTGACGCTTCACTCCTTTCTGGAAGGGTGGGGAATTGTCGTTTGGCTCAAATAGGGGGGACATGTTTGACAGTTACACAATGTCTTTGCTTGAGTGGGCCTACTTGGGATGCCTACATAAAAATACTGATTACATGTACGCTCACACTAACAGGAACATGGCAACAATAGATGTAAAAATTTTAAATATGGCTATTGGCCTATAAATGTAAAATTTGTTATTTTATTGACAAGAGCTGACAGTGGTCACAACATGGCCATAGTCATCATCTGGTGATGCCTTTGACCCCATTGTTACCAAGGTCTGTCTGGACTGGGCATGGGTACTGGTTTTTAATACGCTAACTTCTGTGAAGCTGCCGGCGTTGTGCGTGCTCAATCAATATCATATTTGTCTGCTTTATTTTTTTTTGTTCATATGATCATAGGCCTAGTTAGCCTGCCAGCTTCTGTGACATTAACTTCCTGTGTGATTATCAGCTTAATGTTTAGATAATCATAAGCCTAGGTTTACATCTATATGTAATGAATGTTTCAGAGGAAATTATGAGGCTTTTCAGGAAATGCTTGTCAAGCTGACATTTGAAGTTGACGGACAAGCCAAACCCCACTGCAGTACAAATCACATTTTCATATTTTACTAATTATTAATAATTTAGAGCTATATTAAGCATATATATTCAGCATGGAGTAACGGCAGTAGTGTTGCACTATCAGTGACAGACATTTTGCTGAACTGCTTAGCTACCACAGAGCTACATTAAGAGAGTCTGAAAAACCTTGCAAAACCTTTGAGTGCATTTTGTCTTTTGTTCGGGGCAGAGAAACTTTTTACAAATTGTAGTTTGATATTTTTCCCTCAGATTTAAATATATTATTTTGTTAATCTGATTTTGTTCTTCCATAAATTTATATAGGCCTAAATACAAACAGCATCTTGTGTGCTTACTATTAGTGCTAATATTAGTGTCAAAATTCTATGCTTCAGCCATTATACCATAGGACTGAATCACCCTTATCCTGTTATGACACTTGTCACCTCAAGGTGCATCTGAACTCTCAAGGATTGTGTGAGCCTGTGTGGGTTACAGAAATATTGGCAGTTGTTCTCATTTAAGGCAATATCATATTTGAATTCCGTTTGGGAGTAAATTATTCCTTTAAATCACTTGGGTTACGCTGCAAGTTAGGGCCCAAGGTTTATCATATAAATAAGATGTCAGGCAATCCAGCCTGACTACCTGCTTTTACATGCCACAGACAGTGAAAGGGAGAGGTTATGATGTGATCTGAAACTTTGATCTGGTTAAAAATGATTAGCCTACCAACAAATGTACAGGATAGGTTATAAAAATATAGGCTCAATTATTTTACTGCTAAGAGTCATTGAGGGTTTCACGGTCTGTGTAAGTGTGTGAAGCTACCAAAGCAGAATTGAAATAGACACTTTATACAAGAAAATGTTCTCTCCCACATTCCAAACTTGCTGCAAGCATGAATACACAGTGCACATTAATACTTTTTTTATGAAGGAAAAAAAAAACTTCTCCAAACCAGCGCATGCCTATGCCTCATTTAATGCAACAGGGCTATTCATTTTAGGATCAATTTTTCCATTAATGATCCGTACCCACATTATAACCTATTAATTATTAAACAAACTTATATAGTAGGAAGAACTAGTAGCTTGTACATAAGGGTTCAGACCTCCATCTGCCCCAAGGCAAGAAAAACACTTCAACACCAAAACGTTTTTTGTTGTATGGGACCCATGGGAGTTCTGCAAACAAGCAGCTCTCTTAGCTAAGTGCAATCTGCAACATGACTTGTGCTCAAAATCAGAAATATACTTTATACTTTTACTTTATTAATGCTTAGCAAACTCTGAATCATGGTGCATTTTTTCCACTGCTGCTATCTGGCTACTTTGAAGACGGAACCCAACACTGGACTGAACCTTACTTTCTGAATTAACAACTAGTGAAAAGGTTGAAGAGTAAATGCTCGTAGTACAGTAATTACACACCCATTAGACAAATTTCAAGTAAAGTGTAACCATGTGAGGAATTTGGAAATATGAAGCAGCTTACCTCCTCCATGTTTTTGTCCAAGCATTTGGAGCAAGATGACCTGACCGACCCAGAAGACTCAGAGGGCTGGAGGTCCCAGTCTGCATGAGGAGCGCTCTGAGGGTGGCAAGTTTCCGGAGAGCTGCTCCGACAGGTGTCCCCTACCACAGCAGTGGAGCAGTGGTCAGCTGCAAAGACGTCCCTCCCTAAAGGCTGTATTTGCCGCTCTTGCCTGGCTTTCTTGCTAGGCGAGTGGGAGGCACTCAGGGATCTCTGTGACGAGGCCCTGGAGTAGGTCAGAGGTGGCCCAGTTTGACAGACACTTTTAAATCTGTGGCTGGGATGCCCTGCTCTCTGCCTCCCCTGCAACAGTCTCCCATGGGCCTCTAGCAGGTGGCAGAGAAAGAAGGCCTTCTCCAGCTCCAATTCCTGTCTGTGATGCAGCTTGTAGACTGCCTGCTCACCATTTATCTTCTCATACAGCGTCAGCAGCTGCTCCAGCTTTTGATACGTTTCTCCACCGCCCAGACCAACAGCCTCTTTCCCTGTGGTCTCAACCTTACTGAATTGTCCACCGTCTTTAATGTTCACCTGCTTAGCCAGCCGACGCTGGGGTTTTCCGGGATGCCCGACGGTGTCCTTTTGGCATTCATGCCTGGCAGTCAGCTCCCTCAATGCCCTCTGCTGTTCCCTCTCTGCCTCTTCCCGCAGGTGCCTAAGCTCCACACAGAAGTGCCGGCGGGCCTGCTGTCTTCGGCCCTTCTCTGCCTCCAAATCAGCACGCAGCCTCTCTAGCTCTCGTCCATGGTCCGTCTGGCCCTGGCATGGTTTCTTGGATGAAAGTGCCAGAGGGTTAGCCTGGTCTTTCCTCATGATGCCATATTCACAGCACACCAGACAAGGAAGAGGGGACGCCTATTCACTTTCTAAAGAAAGGCCATGCAGCAGGACTGAGAAGAATGATTATTGGGCTCATGAAGTGCAGATGGGTGATGGGTGATTATCAAACATGCAGCATGCAAATATCACACCAGGTCACTGAAAAGAGATGAGACAATGGAGGATGTCAGAGCATTGGAAGTTTAGAGTAGGGCTGAACAATTAATCGAAATTTTATCGAAATCGCAATATGGCATACTGCAATTTTCAAATCGCAGGAGGCGCAATATTTGTTAAAGGTGAAAGGTGTGTCAAAATATCATTTTAAATTAAATATTGTCGTGCTGCAGAGATGTGCTGGCCTACACATCATATTCTACAGACTTCAGAAAACATCTTTTTTTGGTACAGAATACAGATCCCTGCAAAAATCACACCATAATCATTTTAATACGTTTTTCAATGAAAATTAGAATAATGATGTAAAAATTATCATTCCCTCTAATATCGCAAATCATATCGCAATTGCAATATCAGTCAAAATAATCGCAATTTTTCAAAATCGTTCAGCCCTAGTTTAGATTAATGTTCAGGTATTTTAAAAAGTTTTAGAATGTAGAAACAAGAAATTCAATGATGGTAGCATGGTGATGTATAGGTGATGATTACTATATTACTTCTCCCTGATAGAAGGATTCAGATCAAAAACAGGGCAGTAATCTGATTAAAAGGTTTAGGATAGGTAGCACAATTAAGGAACTAATGTATATGAATGAAATCTTGCAAAGAATTAATAAAAGGAGAAACAATACGCCTCTCAAAACTCTCTCATCATGCAAGACGGGGCAGGAATCTGTATCAGCCTGGCAAATGTGTTTTCTCTTGTAAGTCCAACAAGTAGGCCAGTTGATTGTTTATCTGAATGCCGTTTCACGCCAAACAAGGTGGTCATGCAATGGCTCATTACAGATACTTAAACAAGTTACCGACATATTTTCTACATTCATGCTGTCAAAACCTGGCTTAATGAAGAGATGTCCACATTCACGAAAATTTGTGGCAGACCAGACTAGGTTGACACCCTTTAGTTACCCAGACCAGAACAAATAAACTTATTATCCATCATCATTTTGCTCAATAGGACACTTGATCGACAGAGCTTAGGTTTACATACAAGCATGGTCATTTATAAAGAACGATGGTCGGCTGAGGATGCAACAAGTTAGCTTACTGGTCAACTTCCATTGAAACGCGCAACAACACGGTACCGTTAGCTAACATTAATGATGAAGCGAAGCTGATTCACCTTAACGCAAGTATTTTAACCTAACGTAGCAGACACATGTCCGAGGAAATACTAGCTGAACTCAACTGTGTCCATGTGTATATTTTTAACGAACGCTGGTGTAGCGTTCATGTTACCGTGAGGATGCACTAGGTCAATGGCTAATTAACTAGCTTACGTTGGCAAACAAAGTATTATTCAGAAGCTGGTCAAGTAATGTCAACATAGCTAATTAGTAAGTGCACATGGACCGCTTGTAATGGCATTGTAATAAGCCAGGGTGTATCAACTAATACGCCCTGCTAGCCAACGTTAGCTTAAGTTTAGCCATAACTTGTATCAGACTCACCTCTCAGAGTTAATATTATGAAACTTTTCATCAAAATAGCTTACGTTATCTTCTTCTAGCCAGTGTATTTTCGTCGACAGCACAATTAGCTAGCAACACTGACACTGGTAGCGGTAAAATGACCATATAACCATGCAAGACGGGGTTTGTTTATCTTTCACAGTCACCCGTGTCAAACTGCATGTAGAAAACACGACGGCGTCTCAGCGTCATTGGAGCAACTGTCCTGTCCAAGAATAGTGATGCCTTCCCGTGCTCCTTGTAAGCTAGTACGCCCGAAATTTAAAATCGTAAATACGACTTGTCGCACATTTAAATGCCTTTCGTCAGAAATGATTACAAAATGGATCCTGCAACAAAAACCGTTTTTTGGTTACTTCTTTTGTTTTGGAAATCAAGCGACAGTCCTAATTTGTGCTGCAGCGGCAGAATAAAGAGGACAAATTATGTAGCCTATCAGTCATGTAATTGAAGTTCTAAATAATTTAGTAGCCAAAAGTTGTTGTAGGCTATACATCACTTTTACCATCAGTTATTGACACGGCTTCCACGCCTTCTGCCCCGAAAAGCTCACACCTCAAGTACCATAGAAAGTTCCACCTTTCCAGGGGTGTCCAGTCGTATTGACCGACTTATTGGCTTGTTCAAGTGCGCTTCTCTGGTAATTACAATATTTCCGACAGAACGAGAAGGCAACATAATAATTGAGCCCGACCAACTGGTGTGGGATGGATGACCACTAGTGGCTATTGGCTGCTAGTGCTGAGTTACCCATTTACAGTGGCAGAAAATGGTAGGTTAGTTTAATAATATAATCAGCTGAGGGAGTTGAGAGACATTTTATTTAATTTCATTTCATTTTATTTTATTTTATTTTATTTATTTCAGTTTTTGTTTATTTGTTGCTTTTAATTTTACATCAACTAGACACATGGCATCCAAGAGGCTCGTCCTCCATGAGTTCTGTGCCTAATATGAATAAAATGTAATAATTTTACGAAAGCAAAGTGTTAAACTGTTGAATTTGAATTATTGTGACTGGTTCTCAGTTAGTCTTAGAGAGACTGCTTTCTTCTTGTTACAAACACATGCTTGTGCTCTGTGGCTTATGTACACTGGACATATGTACATAAAGGACATATGTACATATGTCCTCTGGGAGAAGAAACCAATGTTATAAAACCAATATACCTTCTCTGGAGGAAGAACCCAATCTTATAAAACCAGTAGACCTGTATCTCCTCTGGAAGACGAATCCAATCTTCCACTGAATTGCAATGTTAACACTGAACTTTCTGTCAACAACTGTTTTGATTTGTCATCTCTCCCCTATCGCTTTACTTGCTCTGTGTGGTGTCAGATGTCTGCACAGGGTTTGATGACAAGAAGAATAACTGTACTGCTCTCTTTTGTCTGTTTCATAGCAGTGTCATGCTTCCCTTGCTGGCTTCTTGCCCTGATTTGTCATTGCCACACTCAGAGGCAGTCACATTATTTCTAGCCGCTTCACCATGTTCATGTGATCAGATGGCAGAGGTCTTCAAGTTTCTCTGCAGTGTGGTGAACCTTAATATCCTACCTTCCCCTTAACCAGGAAACAAAACCCTGTTTATGCTTCGCTCATAGTGACATTTTAACACATCTCATCAGTTGGATTGTCAGTGGGACAAAGACAGACAATGTAAAGAAATCACAATATTTTTTTCCTCTTTTATGGTATTGTGTTTGGTTGGAAAAACCAAAAATACTATTGAGATGTATTGAACGAGGCTGATATCAACTTTGTTAGCAAAAAGGCAGAATTGTTATAATTCTGGTAATAGGAAAATACTGTTGAAAACATATGAAATACATCCTTAAGATAAAGCAATTTAGCCCCATAGAAACTTTAGCACACTAGAATTTATTTATTTATTTTTTCCTAATATTATATATGCAAATATAAACATTTCTTTCTTTAAAAATGCTCCTGATATTGTTTTGATTAGCAAGCTTTCATTCTTATTGCTGATATTGACTATGTTAGATGATAGATCTGAGGTCTGTTGCAGCATCCATTAAATGCACCTGCCACCCCATGCAACTGAACGGTGTCCAAATGTTGACGTTTTCTTTCAATGTACAATAATTATTTAAATAATAAATTGTGCAATTTAAATCAGTAGCCTAACTAAATTTTCCAAGTGGGAAAAATAATATTTGTTCTCACACTTTAAATCAAACCTAATAATTTCAGTATTTGTACAAAACAAGTGTCCATTCCTCAAGGTCATTATCTACTATCTTGAGGATCATCAAAAATAGACTTCAGAGGTTTCAGTAATTCTAAGAAATTGTTTTATGACATTTTACAATTGACCCCACATCATGGGATCAGTTGTAACATCCACATTATGTGGCTTAAAGTTGCACCTGAGCACCTTTCATTTGTGAGGACTCTGCAACTAGTTAGTAGATAGATGTAATTGTATCATGTTTAGAATGGGCATGTCTAGAGTTAAAAGTGTATTCTGGTGTTCCATGCATTTTATGGTCCCCAGTTTGATTATGAAATACTGGGCACAAAAGCTAAAACACATGTTGCTTAAGTCTATGTCAACCTCTCATTATTATCAGTGGAGTGGCTCCACAACATTTAAAAAATATATATGATTATTATTATTATTAGTAGTAGTAGTAGTAGTAGTAGTAGTAGTAGTAGTAGTGTTGTGTCACAGTATGCTCACCTCCTCAGACATTTAGTATATGATTACCACTACCTGGGATCATCCTAATGTTCTGTTCTGTACTTTTTTTTTCACGTGAGGATATAGTGAGCAGGAATGCACTGTATAACATGATACCTGGGACCTTGATAAAATGCTTCCTGAGATTTCATTATTTGGCAAAGGCAGTGATATTGAAATGTATAAATCCCCTAAGGTATGCTACATACCTTTTCAATATCATGTTGCCAAAATCCACCAAGGGGACAGAGCGTACCGTTTGTGACCACTGGGTGGCGTTTGTGTCAACAGCAACAGGGAATAGGCCATTTGATCTATCTTCTGGCAACAATAATCACTTATGCAAGTGTATTAGTTAACAGCGTCTCTCGGGTTTGTGTGTGTGTGTGTGTGTGAGGGAGAAAGAGACAGAGGTAGACAGAGAGAGAGAGCTTCAGCATACCCGTCTCTGTTATCAGGGTGTCCTTGGGCCGCTCCCTCTCTCATTCCCATCTCTGCCTGTTCACGTGTGGCAGACTGTTGGCAAGAGGCAGAAACAGAGCAGAGAGGGAGAGAAACTGGGCTGCAAGACTCCCTGTTTCCCCTGCTGAATCCCAGTCACCATTTAATGCATAATTCTGCACAGTAAATGCTGTATTCACTATCCCCAGTAATGATATGTGAGCAGATAGAGAAGTATGAAGAAACTAGAATTACATTTCAAGAAATCTCTGCAAAGAAATAAGTGTTTTTCTCTGTTACCATGTTCTGCACTGTACATCTGCCTTGACCTGTATATACAGTATTTCTCTACATAGCTGAACCATTGCACATTTCTGTACTTCCATCTGCCCTGCTTGCAAAGTCATGATCTGTGGCCATGCACATGACTTGTACATATTCCTGTACATGTCTTTCTGGACACATCTCTCTATGAATCCTAATACCATCTACAAATACTAACAGTGCACATTGGAATGTCCAGACTCATTTCTGTGCATGTACTTTTATCTGTGAATTTACTGTTAGGTGATTGTTAAATCTGGTAATGTGAATATCTTACAGTATACATTTGTCTGTCTGGAACACTTCTGTATAGACATTTTTCCATCTCTACACCTGATAATGTGAATAGCGAGCGATGCATACTTGCTCAAACCTGTAAATTTGTTAACAAAGACAATGTCTATTCATTTTGTTATTGTATTATTCTCATTATGTTCAATTGCTGTAATTACCTGTTGTATTATCTTTCATACTCTATTCTTATCCTATTCTGTGCTGATGCGTTGACCCACCTCCCCCACGGGAATCATCTGGTTTCTAATCTACTGGGAGAATAAAGTGGCATTTTGTGGTGATTTAAATTTACTGGCAGCATAAAGTGCTTTGTTTGACATCAACATTGAATCTGCATGATGTATCACCCACCGTAATTTGTATTGAAATAAAATTCCAAGCAGATCCCCTAGAAGTTGCTCTCATTCACAAGAGCCAAATGACCAGAGGGAGGTATAGTGCTGTCGTACGGTCTTTTCTTTCCAAGACATTTGAGTCTGTCTTTTTTATTTTGATTCATTGTACACCTTGTCATGCATGGGCACTGTGCTGCAGTATTTGCATGGCAAGAAGCATTTCAAATGAAATCCTGTGCAACACTGCTTTTCATTGCCATTTTTAATAAATACAATATCTTCAAGGGTAAACTATGACCAAATTTATTTTTTAGTACAGGCAGCAATCTGTGTCTATATATATATATATATATATTCAAATGAATTACTTAACAGTCTTGGTATGTATGATAATGGAGAACTGTGTCATAGTTGTCACCACCTAGGATACAGAATACTCCTTGTCACCATGACCCATTTAGAACTGTTCTCCAAGACAAAGGTGGCAGGATGTCGCACAGCATTATTTGTGTCAAGTTCAAATTCAAGTCCCACATAACTTTGTGAACAGAGATACTGAAATAACTCATATTTCTGTGACAGTGGGACACCATGACATAACTCAGGGTGGTCTTTATGCTGCTACTCCTAACCCCTTCACTACTGTACATGTCTCTGAGTTATGTAAGATATTCTCTGTGGACACGCACAACGGCTGACCTCACCAAACCAATGAATCACTAGATTGCACTATGTTTTCGCACGAACAAAGGCATTTAAGACTGTGCACAAAAAGTGTACCCTAGAAGGTTCATAATTCATCATTCAGAAAGGTCCATTTGCTGGGATTGTGTGTCTCTGCCCTGGACACTAAAGTGAGAAAAAAGAATCATGGCTCCCTTGGCTCTTTTCTTCCTTAAGGCCTTTTGTTTGCAGTAGCTTGAAGTTTCCTCTTTCATCACAGACCTATTACAGACCAACGCAAGCTTTGCTTGGCACCCAAGAAAACTTTGATTGCATTGCGTTTGTTTGTGATGTATATGTATCAAGCAGGTTACCAAGCTAGACTGGAAGCTGATTAATGGACCTTGGGTTTGAATACTTTGTCCATCAACGCGGTAAGCAGCTCAACCAAAGAATGATTTTCTCCTTTCAAGTTGTTTCATTTGAGTATCAAAAGAGGTCTAGAGGCTTACAACTATTCAGCATTTCACAAGAAAAAAGCAAAAATTAGAGATAAATCTGAAAAAATAGATATCATGATAAATTTGTATAGCCAAAGGGTCCCAACCCCCAGGTTGAGGACCACCGATGATTGATCTGTATGGAGGTTGTACTGTTCAAGAGAGAAAGTGTCTGTCAGCGATCCCATTTCAAGGCCTTTAGTAGTGGCCTGGGACGTTGACCCTGCTCAGCCACAGGGCCGGATCAGGCACCATCTAATCACTGGTGAC